>NC_133662.1:117296474-117388974 GCF_037893015.1 Macrotis lagotis
AAAATTTTATAACAAAATATCCAAGGCAGTTGTACTCTTCTGATGAGTCTGGTATTATACATATTTCAAGGAAATCTGTCTAAGGGAAGATCATAATCTCAGACTTAATTCTTCCTAGATTTTCAGGAACATTATTGTTATTATTCGTAGTTATGGGTCTAGAGTCAGGAAAACCTAAGTACAAATTCAGCCTCAGACACTTACTATGTGTCCCTAGGCAAGTCACTTAATCTTATTTACCTCAGTTTCCTCCTCTGCAAAATGAACTGGAGAAGGATCTTTTCCAGGAAAACCCCAAATGTGGTTATGAAAAATTAA
Source organism: Macrotis lagotis (assembly GCF_037893015.1). Classification (NCBI taxonomy): domain Eukaryota; kingdom Metazoa; phylum Chordata; class Mammalia; order Peramelemorphia; family Peramelidae; genus Macrotis; species Macrotis lagotis. The sequence goes on from NC_133662.1 coordinate 117,296,793, forward strand.
CATGACTGAAATGATTAAACAACAACAATTGTTAGTTGTTATACATTTAACTTTTTGAGCATCATAAGAACTTAATAAAGGTGGTTATCTTTCTATGAAAGTACTTCAGCTGTTTATTCTATGTGTTTCCCAACCAGAGACATTTGTGTACTTTTTCATACAACTGAGGGTCTAGTCTATACCTGAATGTATACAGTGATGTTAGAGGAGAATTGTAGCATCTTAAAATCTTAGAATTCCATGAAAGGGAACTTGAACATTATAGAACATAAACACCATCATTTTAGAGATAAAAAATTGAAGATTTCACAAATTAAGTGACATACTGAGGGACACATAGCTTGTAAGGATCACAGCCAAAAGTGGAGTCTTAGGTTCTAGATGTCCAAACCTAGTATTTTCCACTAAAGTCACCAGGCAGTAGAAAATTATTGGGAAGAAAAGGAAGGGCATAACCCGCCCCCCACAATACTACTAAAACAGATGACAATATTCTCATTGAAAATAAAAAGAACTCACTTAGAAACTGAATAATTACCTCTTCTCCAGGGAGTGGTAATACCAAAGATAAAAAAAATAAAACCAAGCCAGACCTATTTATGGACAAGGTATCATCTTGCTGACCAGAAGCACTATTGTCTTCTAGACTATAGTCTATAAACTTTTAATAATAGATTAGAAAAAAAACTAAGACAAATAAGGCCAAAAATACAATTAAAAGATTTCTTGAATTTCTTCCAACCATCAAAATAAAAAAAAATAACCCTTTTTTACTTTAATTCCATCTGTTTTTCCCATTAGGAATAATTACATTCCTAAGGGACAGGAAGATTCAGAGATTGGCAGTGGGACTGGGAGTCTCTGTGTAACTGCTGTGATGACCATTTATTAATGGGAGATTCCTGAACAGCACTCTGGCTTGACTCTCATGCTGTTACAAGCATTAATATGCCAACATAATCCTCAGCTCTGACAGAAATATGGCAGGGTGAAGCAGGATATTTTTCCCCTCCTGAGTTTTGCTTTACATCTTCTCTCTCACTTATACACAGTTCCTTGTTATGTTGTGCATGAGGAAAGCGGGGGAGGGGGAGAGGAAGTTGGTTGGCATACTATCTGTTTGTGTGATGGTTCCCCTTGGGGTGTCTTCATGCATAATGTCTCTGCTGGTCCTAACCTGACATGGAACTGGTCTTGAAGAAATAAATGGAAATTGTAAATAGGCAGATGTTGGCTAAATTTGGAAAAAATATTCTAATTCATACAACCATCCAATAGTTGAAAAGGTTCCTTAGGAGAAGGTGAGGTCTCCTTACTAGAATCATTGAAGTAGAGTCTAAGTTTTCAAATAACTTTTCTATTTCTTTCTCTCATTCAGCCATTAGTGTTTATAACTTTATTTATAACTAAATATATTCTTATAAAACATTATGCATATTGTCTGTTAAGGACTTTGCAGAAAAATATAGTGTCCTGCAATGTCTGAAGTTTTCTTTTCCTATCTGGCTAGAGACTGCTAGCTATTCATTCCTCCCTCCATCCTCCAGAGGAATAAATCTAAGCTGTTCTTACTGGGGCTAGGGAAAAAGAATTTTTGTTTTCCAAGGCAAAGAAAACAGGGTCTTAAATCTGTAGTCAGGAAAATTTGTGTTCAAACCTTGTCTTCAATACTTCTGGGTAACCCACTCATCCTCTCTGTGCCTCACTTTCCTCACCTGTAAAATGAGGAGGTTGGACTCTGTGATGTCCCACATTTAAATCCATTATCTTACAATACTGTGTTAGTACTTTTTGGCCTTACTATTTATATTGAAGTATACCTTTCATTTTTGTCTGATCAAACAAGCATGAAAAACACAAGTGGCCTAAATAAATACAATACTGCATTGCTTTTCAAAGGGATTTTAAATTTAAATTAAGATTGAAATTACCCAAAGTATTACCTATCTTAATGATCTTAAAATGAAAGTGTGACTCCTTCTCAGACTCCTTGAATTACTAATTCTTGAATTTGTTTTTTTAAACAGGGAATAAGATCAAAATAGAAGAGTTCACCCCGCTATTAGGGATATTTGTCCCAAATCAGACATCTGGTACAAAGGCATTGTTTCTTGCATCTTGAGAAATTAAAACAGTTTCTTTCCATTTGCAAGAATCCTGAACTAGTATTTTTAAAATATACTCAGATATGAATATTCAAAGCTATTTTACTGAGTAGCATTTGGCCATCATTTGCAGTTTCAAAGACACACACACACACACACACACACACACACACACACACACACACACATATATATATATACACACATGTATACACATACACACAAATATACATGGAATGGTACTTCCAAGAAATTTTTCCTCTAAATTACTTCTGAATACCCAATAAGAAGAGTCAGTGTTCCTTGACTCAAGTTATATGATGCAGCAGCAATTGTATAAAATTTGAACAAAGGAGATAAGAGGAAAAAGCCATTTTAGGAGAATGATAAATATTTCCAGTGAAAAGGCAGGTTATTATGTATGATATCAGATCAGCAAACTAGGTTCTAATGTGTAAAAGTGTTTTATTTACTTCCCTAAGGCTGACTCCCCCGTCCATCTCTTCTCATTCTGTAACTGCCTGGCCTGTTACTTAATTTTGTGTCCAGATGTGTGTGTGTGTGTGTGTGTGTGTGTGCGCACACGTGATGCCACAGATTTGATCAAGTCTATGTAGTCAAAGGATAAGTAGGAGTTACTTGAGTCTAATTCTTTAAGAGAGCTATATGAATAATATGTACCCCAATTCCCTCAATTGTCTTGGCCTGAGTTAAATATTTTTGGTCAAGCTTTCTTAACCTATGGTCTATCAATATATTTAAAAATATTTTAACAAGTATATTTCAATATAAATGGTTTTCTTTGTAATTCTAAGTATTCTATTTTTTGCATTAAAATCAAAGATATTCTGACTGTCAAAGGGGACCAGAACACATCTAGTTCAACTCTGTTAAACATGATGAAAAGGTTTAGGGAAATTAATACAGTATCACATAATGAGTGAAAGAGTTGTGATTAGAATATGACATCTTAACCTTAGTCTACTCTCCTTTCTATTAATGTATGTCAGGAGAACGGAGAGCACCATGAGTGAAGGAATAGAATTAGAAGGCATATTTTATGAAATTTTATTAGTTAATCATAGATTCTCACAATTGGAAGGAACATAGAGACATCATCTAATACAGAAGAGTCAAACACATGGCCTACAGGCTGCATGCTGCCACAATATCCTGGACCACATCCCCAATTGTGAAAATATTATTGGGAAATATTTAACAAATTATTAAAAATTCAATAAAGCATAGATAATATTATATTTTAAAACAAAATCAATATACAGTCTGCAGGGATCCTTGTATACGGATGAATAGCTCCCATTTCTATTTGAGTTTCAATCAATCAATCAATCAATATTTTTAAATGCCAACTATGTTCTAGGAATTTTGCAAAGTTTTAGGAGATACAAAAAGTGGCAAAAGACAGTCCGCACCCTCAAGGAGTTTATAATCTCATGAGGCAGATAAGTTGCAAATATATATATATATATATATATATATATATATATATATATACACACACATATATAAATAATTAAAAGTAGGAAGGCACTGGAATTAAGAGGGCTTAGGGAAGGCTTTCTGTAGAAGGTAGGATTTTATTGGGACTTAGGGGAAATCAGGAAGATCAATTGTCAAAGGGGAAGAGGGAGAGCATTCCAGGCATGGGGGACAGCCAGAGAAAATACTCAGACCTAAAAGATAGAGTATCTTGTTTTTTGACACCACTGATCTAGTATAAAACAGACTTATGAATTTTCTAAATAAGGTCCTTGACAAGTGTTCTTTGGGCATTTTCTTGAAGCCTTCATTTGGTAGGGAACTTACTTTCTAATGAATGAAGTAGCTTATTTCTTTATTGGATAACTGTTAGAAAGCTTCTTCTCATTGAGAACCAAAATCTGTTTCTACAACGAATACAGTCTTGCATCTAATTCACATAAAACAAGTTTTCATCTTTTTTCTATATCATAGCCTTTCAAATATTTGAATACAACTATCATATTCTAAGTTTCCTTTGGGCCTCCCTGAGTTTGAGTTTCTTTATCTGTAAAATAGAGAGAATGTTGGACTAAGTGGTCTATGTTTCTAGCCTAACCCCCCCCCCAGTTCTTTTTATTTATCCTTATACAATACATCCTCTCATCTCTTCATGATCCTAGTCACTTCTTCTGGATGGATCCCAGCTTTTAAATATATATAATATGTACATTATATATGCATATATTTCCAATTCCATATATTTTCCAATAACATATATTTCCAATTCCAATGGTAGTTTTCAACATTCAGCCATTTGCAAGCTTGAGTTCCACATTTTCTACCAGCCTCCTCCCCCCATGGCAACAAATAATCTGGTATAAGTTGTATATGGTGTTTTAACACATTTCCGTGGATTCCAGCTTTTTAATATTCTTCCTAAAATAAAATATTGCCTATAGAACTGAACACAGCACTCTAGATATAGTCTTATCAGAACATATCATCTACTCAGTTTGCATAAAAATAGGTTTTTGCAAATTTGCTGAATTGAATTGCCCTTCCCTTTACACTTCATGAGAATTCTCAAAGCTTATTCATTATGGAATACTGTATTCTTCATAGATTCACACTAGGCTACATACTTTGAGTTGTTTTTCTAATCAATTATAATGATAAACATCATTAATAGCAACATCAGCACTTATATAATGCTTTAAGATTTGCAAATTTAAATTTAAATATTAAATTTTAATTAGATTACATTAAAATTCAATTAAAATATTATCTCATTTGATTTTCACAACAACTGTGTGAGGCAGGTGCTATTATCATCTCTGTTTTCCATTTGCAAAAACTAAGTCAGAGGTTGTTACTTATCTAGGATCATACTGTTAGTAAGTATATGGGTCAAGATTTGAATTTAAGTTGATTTGTTTATACAGACTTTCCTGGTCCTCACACATTTTGATTATGACTAGGGAAACATATGACCTCAGAGTCCCTAGAATCAAGTAAAGTTAACTATGGAATTTTGGTTTCATTAGCATCAACCTTTAACTAATTCAACAATCAGGGAAATACATACTCTAGGGGTGTGCAAGAGTCAGTTCATGATTGTTAAATTTTCAGTGTGAGCATTTATCCTTGGATATCACCAAACTACAAATCAGAACTTGGTCTATTATTTTGCTATTTATCTAAGCTTAAAAAAAGGGCTGGAGAAAATATGAACCACATAGACTAAACATAAAAGTATGTCATAGGTTTTTGAAGCAGGGTTGTTAAACATTTATCAGTACACCTCTGCTCCTTTTCCTTTAGAACTCTAACTTCAAAGACAAAAAAACCACAAATCCTTCAGTTGAGAACAAAGCTCTGATGATTTGGTTTTTGAAAAACATGATTGTTGGGGCACTCCCAATGTGAAGATCAGCAGATGGGATTGTGATGATGTTGCCCACCATCTATTTACTAAGAAATGGCCATGAGGATATTTTTCTTGGAAGGTTGTCTAATTTTTTGCTTACACTAGTAAGTAGGTAGCATAATGGATTTCTTTTTTTAAAATTTCTTTTTTATTTTTATTTAAGGCAATGGGGTTAAGTGACTTCCCCAAGATCACACAGCTAGGCAATTAATAAGTGACTGAGTCTGGATTTGAACTTGGGTCCTCCTAGCTGCTCCTAGTAGGTGGCATAATCGATAGAATACCAGACTCATATCTGGGGAGGCTCAAGTTCAACCCCCGCCCCCAGAAACTTATGTGAATTTAGGGAAGTCTCATTGCCTAAGTTTTCTCAGCTAAAAAATAAAGGGATTGAACTCAATCACCTCCAGGATCCGTTCTAGCTCTAGATGAATGATACTGTGGTCATGTGGTACTTTTCCTGGTGTTTCTTACTTTCCATGATATCTAAAGTGTTGGAGAACACAGAATACTATACTTGAATTCAGGAAGATTTCAATTAAATCTCAACCTCAGATACGAATTCCCCCATTAGTTTCCTCCTGTGTAAAACTGTGATGAGAATTAAACTTGAACTCAGGTCTTCTGAATCAAAGTTCTATGATTATTCTGCTATACCAAGTTTCCTTCTTCTGATGAACTACTTTTGTTTGCTGTTTTGTTTGTTTTTCATTCTAGAAGATCATTATCATCAAGAAGGTGATGTCTTGATTTGCAAGTGAATTAGATTTAAAAGAGGCAGGGTTGTACAAAGTCACCAATCTTACTCTCTAGAGACCTCTGGGTCCAGTGGTAAGATATAGGTCAGGACAACTGGAGATGTTCCTAGATGCAATGGGAGGTGTTGACATTTTTAAGCTAAGATCTTTTCCAGATCTCAGTTTGAGACAATATTCATTCAATGATTAAGACTAGGTAAGAAATGAGGCTATAAAATTATGAGAATAAAGGGAACAATTTTATCACTAAAAATCAAAATATGAAAGTAGGAATACACTAATTAATAAGTGAGTTTATGATGTTTATACAACTCTGGAGATCCACATATCTTACGCATTTTTTTTTCTCAGCAAAAGACAATTTGCTTGTTGTTGTTAGACCTGATTGACATAATTTGACAATCTGGCTTATTAGTACATTTTGTTGCTAACTCTATGTAAAATGTCTACAATAATTATCCCAGTTAACTGAAAGGAGAGAAAGTTAATGACTCAAAGAGATTTTCTCAGCTTTTTTTTAAGGTAGCTTTTATCCTCTGATTTTAAAAAATGACCATCAAACATAGAGATACAATTTTTAAACTGTGCTTTTAAGTAAAATATTTTTTTCTTTTGATTCTTAGTAACTCTGAATGAATTTCAGCTCCACCCTCCCCTTTGGCTGGAACCCATTTCAGGTGCCTTGTAGGCTGATTTCCAAAATGCCAAAGAAATGAAGCATTTCTTAAAATAAAATCTTTTGGATATATAAAAAAATCTATTGGATTAGATAACAAAAACTTTATAATGAAAACATATCTATCCATGGAAAGATACTGTAAAAAGCAGTAAAAAGTAAATAATGATAATTTAACATGCTAATTAACTCCTAGTTTCTTAAATATATATGTTTGTATGCATATGTTTGTCATATATAAATGTATATTTATATAAATGTGAATATGTGTGTGTATATATATATATATATATATATATATATATATATATGTACATATGTACTTATACACTTTCATCCACTAATTGTTGAAGTGGAGGATTACTCCTGTTTTTTTGTGCTATGAGGTAGAGGTGCAATGTTTTTGTTTAATATTTTCCTTTGTTATGAGAGGATTCTTAGGGAGAGAGAGAGAGAGGTGGTATTGGGAAGTGACTATGGCATAAAAACCAAAGATGTTTAAAACAAAAATATTTGCCTGAAAAAATATTAAAGTTATTGTGTTTAAGGTCATCAATAAAACATTATTCATAGTCAAAATGTTCTGGTGAGTATTATCCCCTGTTTCCCCAGTGTCCAGATTTCTATCTAGAATAAGATATTTATATTGGATTTTTGTTGCAAATGTTAATATTGAGTTATTTAAAAGGAGGGAAGGATGACATATACTCTCCTTGTGGAAAAAAAATTCATTCTTTTCATTTCAGAGGGCCTAATTATAACACCACTTTCTATCATAGTGACTATTTATTTTCCAATTATCCTGGGATTTAGTAGTATTTAACGATGAAGCAAGAAGAACTCTAGTGTCTAATTAAGATTTTCTTGAAGGATTAATAAGTCATGTCTCATCAACCCCAGTGACCCAGAGGTGTTAATCTTCACCTTGGCACTCTAATCTTGAAGCAAAATTCTATGGATCAAGCCCTAGAGAGTGCTGAGTTAATTGTTTGGTTCAAGTGATTCAGGCTTCAGACTCCTGTCCAGTAGGATTGATTCCTGAGCATTTTTATACAGAATCATTTAGAGAGAATTCTACACAGACACAAGAAGGAGCTGTATTGAGATATTTATCAACTACTATTCTCATTTTTTGCAGAGAATGTAGCAAAGTCACATTTTTGCATTTACTCCAAAATTACTACTGTTGCTTTCTGCCCTGGTATATATTCTTCCAAGAGCAGAATTGAATTAGGGAAAATATAGCTATTAGGCAATTATTTTACAAACAGTTTCCTAGTGATGCATTGGCAATTCCATATTATTTGATGATTTAGTGGCATGCACTTTTGTGAAGTTATATTAGATTGGTACAGGAAGAAAGAAATTAATTGATATTTGTAACAACTCTCCCCTACTCATTCAATAAGAGTCCAGTTCTGTGAAGTACAATCTCTTCCTTTTCCCCCTCCCCTACCTTCTTTTCTTCCCTCCCTCCCTCCCTCTTTTCCTTCCTTTCTTCCTTCTTCCTTTCCTTTCTTCTTTATTTCTTCCTTTCTTCCCACCTTTCAGCTTTATTCCTGTTTACTGACTTGTTTATAATTTTACTTGATGTAGTTATCTCTCTTCTGCTATTTGTTCTTTGATATGTAAATCTTTACTTTTCCCTTATATCCTCTGTAAATTTTGTCACAATCAACCTGCCTTGTAACTAAAAACCTTTATAAGGTTGCTTAAAATAACTGCTCTTGGGCAATCAGATTCTGTGTACCATGGGTCTATGCTCTAAACATATAATAAACCAATTATTAGAATGTCTCTGCATGTTGATAAGTATGATTGGCAGCAGTTTCTATTAATGAATTCTTGGTCAATTTTTATGTCAATTCCTTCTTCTTATCTCCCCTTTCTTCCCCCTCCCCTCTCCCCTTCCCTCTCCATTTCAAAATAGGTATATTCCTATATCTTGGTGGGGGGCTGGGGGGGGAGCTCTCCAAAGAAGGAGAAATAAAAGTCTCTCCAACTTCTAACTGTAACCTCCCTTCAAGCTCCAGTTTCCATATGGATGAAATGAGGGTATTCATCTAAATGATTTCTAAAGTCTGTTCTAGTTTTCAAAAATCTCTGGGTAAGAGGCAAATGCTTTAATCTTGTAACTAAAATTCAGCTCTGCGTATTGGTCAGAACTCAAGATTAGGATGGCTGGGACCCTGTCATCAACAAGACAAAGAAATGTATATTGAGCTTCTATTATATACCTAGGGTTAATGTTAAAATAGTAGAAAGAATAAGGTGCTATAGATTACAGATACATAAAAAATGCTTCAGCAATGTTTGTTGTTATATTGTCAACTAGTCATGTCTAACTCTTCCTGACCCTATTTGGAGCTTTCTTGGCAAAGATTCTGGAGTATTTGCCATTTCATTCTTCAGTTCATTTTCAGATGAAGAAATTGAGGCAAATAGGGTTAAGTGACTTGCCCAGGGTCACATAGCTATTAAGTATCTGAGACCAGATTTAAATTCAGGAAGGTGAGTGTGTACTTAGATTGCTTATACCATAGTCACATTGTTGTTTATTCTTTTGTTTGCTTAGTTAAGTTTCTCTTTCCCAGGCATATTTTGACTCTTGCAGTCTTTGTTCGGAGATAAGATGGTAGGCAGGTCATAACTAATAGAGTTCTGGATTAATTCAGGAAGACCTGAATTCAAATACTATTTCAGATACTTAGTAGCTGTATGATCCTGTGCACATTACTTAATCTCCCTCTCAGTCTTAAATTCCTTACCTGTAAAATGAGGAATTTCTAAAATTCTTTCTTGTAGCTCTAAATCTATGCACCTATAGTGATTTAGTCTCCTTTTTTTCCTCAAACTCAACCTGTTCCTGTCTTAAATCTGTTCTAGGAGATAGACTATGATAGTACTGCCAGCATTTTCCCATTCAGTTAACCACAATGGATAAAAAAGTCTTCAGCTACAGAGGAGGGTAGGTTAGGGTGGTGTTGTTGTGTTAATGCCCACAGTAAAAAAGATCTTAGAACTCAGGAAACTGGGAATCAGGCCCATTGTTGATGTCTACCTGATGTCTTCAGTAAATATTCTTCATTGTGAAACTCTTTCAGGATTTTGTTTTTTGAATCTAAAAACTGGTCTACCAATGTAATACAAAGTTATAAAAGTAAAACATTATTCCTGCAAGTAATCATATTACAAATTCATTAGGCATGATAATAATAATAATAATAACAATAATAATAAAAGCATTTAATAACTACATGCATTCTTAAAGACAATCAAAATGACATCTCTATGTTGGGCTCAAGGCACAATGCATCTGACTGTGGCCAATCAGACCAGTATGGAGGTCAAAAGGTTCTACCACAAATAGTCCATATAATAGTGTTTATATAATGCTTTAAGGCAGGTGTGTCCAACTGCAGCTAGTGACCTCTGGGTCAAATGTGACTCTCAAAACCCATTCATGGGGCATTCTTACATATTATACTCATTAGTAATAGTCCTAAATGACTATTAAATTCTATGTATGTTTCCTGACAAGTTTTTATTGGGCAATGTGGCCAAGAAGAGCTAAAAGGTTGGACACCATGCTTAAAGATTTGCAAAGTGCTTGATATAATATCTCATTTTAACCTTATAGACTCTCAGTGAGTTAGATACTATTATTCCATTCTACAAATAAAGGAACAGGCTGAGGTTGTGACTTATCTAGGGTCATATAAATAATAAATGCCTAAGGCTGGATTTGAACTCAAGTCTTATCACCTAATGAACTAATTAGAGAGTTAATTTTTTAATAGTCTTAGATTCAATGTGCATGCATATTTTAAATTCTAATTTAATATATTATCATCTATCTATCTATCTATATTTAATTTCATACAGATTCAGTGTGCGTCATAATTATAGAAAAGAGCTATCCTTGGAGTCAGAAAGATTTGGGTTCGAGTGCTACTTTGGATATATACTGACTTTGCAATGCCTGGCTAGTCTCTGGCTGATCTCTATGAATCTAGAGAAGGAGTTACATTAGTAGAGAGACTATCTCACCTGGGAGTTTGCAGTAACCATGAAATCACAAATCTAGTATCTATCTCCTGTTCTATCACTAATCTATTTGCATTAATCTAAAAATATGTTTCCAATCACAAAAATTTATAGAAATGAAATTACATATTCCTATGAACAAAGGGAAAATGGTTGTATTATATGACTTGGCAGATTACAAATAAAGCACAAGTGGTCCAGGGTGTGGTTTTGAAATCCTGGATATAAACTATAACTACTAGAGATGTTCAGGAAAAGTCTGAAGCTCAAAAAGACTTTATGCAAGAATTGGGATTTAAGCTGTCCCATAAAAATTGGAGAGGGTTCAGAAAGGGGAGGAAGTTATGGGTAAATACCAGCTAGAAGCTATTCCTTACATACTCCTCAACCTAACCAGGTGCTCAGATTTCTTGCCTCTACTTGCTAGTCTCTAGTTTTTCTCCTACCACAAAAAGAATAAAAGAATCTCTGGGTCTGAGACAAAGAGCTACCTCAGTTACCTAGACTTTTATGTGGGCAGCAGCTAATAACTTGCATTTAGTTTCCTGCCATTTTCCCCCTTGACTTTTTCTAACTTCTAAGACTCTTCTCTTGTTTTCTTGATTTTTTTGGGGGGGGGGTAAGATAGGTCAGGAGGGGCAGTTTTATCTGTTTTTAATATTGTTTTAGACTTTGGATCACTCATCTTGCTTTGACTTTTAAGAAGATTAGTAGAATGGAAAGAGTGTTGGCTCTGGAGTAAGATCTGTGTTCAAATTCTGTCACATATCCTGGCCTGCTCACCTGCTTCCAGACTTTCAGCAATAATGTGAACATGGACTCCTAGGTCTGGTCTTATTCCAATCTTTTCCTCTTTCTATCTTTTATTTGTTTTCAATCTAATTCATTTCAAGTAGTAAAAACCTATTTACTTTCCTTCTCACCTCCTCTCACCCTTCACTGAAAAGAAAAAAAAATCCATGTAGCAAAAATACATAGTCAAGCAAAACAAATTCTCTTGTTGGTCATGTCCAAATGTAAACAAGCAAATGTAAACATGGACACATATCATTCTGTATCTGAGTTTATCTTCTCTCCTAATCTAGTGAGTCAATACCTTGAGCAGCTAAGTGGCAGTGGACTGAACATTGACCTTGGATTCAGAAAGACAGGAGCTTGAATTGACCTCAGACACTTGCCACTTACTAGCTATGCGACCTTGGGCAAGTTACTTTACTCTGGTTGCCCCACATCCAGAGCCATGGCTCTGGAGAAGAAAGTGACACTGGTGACTTAGCACAGTTCCCCCCTCCACTCAAATCCAATTTGTGTGCTTGTCATGGTATCACCTCCCTGATGTGGTCTTCTTTAAAAATGAAGGACACATGCTAGTTAACACCTGACTTGCTCAGAGGCTTAACTTCCAATAATATAAGTAACAACTCCTTTATAAGTCTGCTATTGATTTGAGAGATCAACTAACTAATCTATTTAATTATGCCAAGAATTCTAGACTAAATCATTACTTTAGTTCCTTCATTCACAAAAAAGTCGAAAAAACCATACTTACTTATTTTAATATAAGACTATCAGAATGAAAGCAATATTTTCTCTAAAGTCATTTTAAAGGGAAGCCATGTAAATACATAATTAAATTTTATTCCATGACAATATAACAGAACTACATGCAAAATGGACAGATATTTTTCAAAAAGAGAAAAATAATATACTCTAAGATTAACATTTATCTATTTTAGAAAATGCTAAGTATTTCAGTACTTGTTTTTTAAAACCACTTTCAACATTCAGAAACCATTATTTGCCTTCTTCACTACAACCCTTTTCCCTTGATCATCTATCATTTCATATACATATACATATATATATATATATATATATATATATATATATATAAATTCCCTTTGGTTTGAGAAAAGAATTGGGAAATATATTTTTATAGAAGCCACACTATTAGCGAAACTATAGCTTTTTAAGGTAGTTGAGCTTTTTTCCTTATTTAATGATCATATGTTAATCCCCAGGTGAATGAGTTTCATTGTTCATCTCTCTAAGGTTTCTAAAAAGGTAGGAAAAGTCAGAAGAGAATCCTTAAGATATTCAATGTCCCATCTCTGTTCTGTACCTCATGACTAGAATGCTTTCCTCTTTATTTCCCCACTCCCCCTTAGAATCTTTCTTCATGACTCAGATGAAACACTACCATATAAACCTATCCTGAAACCTTTAGTTGCTAGTTTTGCTCCCCACTTAGATCCAAATCATCTATATAGATTTTGTATGCACTTGCCTGTGAACCCATTGTTTTACTTCAATAGAAGGAAAATTCTCTTATTTGGGAATGGGTGCATAATAAATCCATACTCTAGCACATTATTGGCATATGAGAGATTAACATGTTTATTGAATGAATGGGTAGCTAGGTGATGAAGTGGGTAGAGAGCCAAATGAAGTTAGGAAGACTTGAGTTCAAATCCAGTCTCAGACACTTACTAGCTATGTGAACTTGGGGAAGTCATTAAACCATATTTTCCTCAGTCTCCTCATTTGTAAAATGAAGTGGAGAAGAAAATGATAAAACATTCCTATATCTTTGCCTATAAAACCCCAAATGAGGTCACAAAGCAATGGAGAAACTAAAAAATGACTCAACAAGAATAAATATATGTTGAAACGGATATATGTTGAACGAATATATGTTGAAATGGGAACAACTGGAGTTTAAATTAAGGTAAGTGATGATTATTATGCAAAGGGAGAAGGTGGGAAGGAAATGGAGAAACTACACAAAGAAAAACCTTTTGAGAATAGTTAAAGAAAGGGAACATAAATAAAAAATTTTAAACTGGATTATGGAAATTAGAACAATGAAACAGTCAAAAATTATTTATTAAATCTTTTTTTAGTTTTTTGCAAGGCAAATGGGGTTAAGTAGCTTGCCCAAGGCCACAAAACTGGGTAATTATTAAGTGTCTGAGGCCAGATTTCAACTCAGGTACTCCTGACTCCAGGGCTGGTACTCAATCCACTGTGCCACCTAGCTGCTCCTATTTATTAAATCTTTTGCTTTGGCAAAGGGGGGGAAACATACTAAGAATGAAATAATCCCTGATTTCAAGAAGCTTGCATTCTAAACTGCAATATCTAATAATAAACACCAAAGCTATTTCTAAATATAATACTAATAACTTTATGATGTTATGTCATAGGGTTATTGTGAGAAAATATGTAAAAAATACTTTGCAAAACTTAGGTACTATATCTATAGGTTAGCTATTGTTATTATCACCACTGTTAGTACTACAATCCTGTTGGAGGTATTATCTGAAATTTGCCAGTCTACTCAGGGACCACTAGGGGGCTCCCTCATCTTCCACAATAACTGCTATGTTGCAAGAGGCTTGTTTGAAAGGGCTAACAGAATCATGAATCGAAATGTTCCATAATTTAGAGAGTATGCTTTCCTTATATCAACACAAACATATCTAGGTTACTTCTTGGAAACTAAAGTTTAGTGTATTATAAAGTCTACTTGAACCAAAATGTATTTAAACTTGATCATTAAGCATAGGACAATTTATGGTAAATACCTTCTTGATGCAAATGTAAATATTTTTTATGATGTATGATGAAGAATAAAGCATAACATGCTTTTTTGAACCACATTTCTTTTGTTTACTAAAAAAAGCAGAAATTCCAGTCTGTTTTATGGCTATTTTGCCCACTTAATAATATATTTTTAAAAATGAGAACAAGAATGTTTCCTAGCTTTACATTTTTTCACTTGGGAATTTTGCTCTGATGTCAAAGTGATTAATATTGTTCAAATAAGCTCAAGGAATAAAAAATCCCAAACCTTGCATATATCATTGCTTTGCCACTGCTAAGATTTTTTTCCAAACCTCATCTTTCCCCTCCCCCACACCCAAATTTAGCCCTACATACTTGTATTCTTTTGTAAACTAAAGCTAATGAAAGTCCTGTGAAATATTTCACTCATTGTTTTAACATATGACACATTTGTAACTGTTTCAGAAATTGTTGTTCCATCACTTTAATCATGTTTATGCCTAAAATGTTATGACTAGGCTAGGAAAGTGTTTGGTATTTAGCATCCTTGGTACAGTATATTGGAATCTATATATTCTTCCCCCCATTCTTCCCTACACTATTCCTCCTTGCAAAATATATACAGACTGTGATGGCATATTGCATACACATATTTTTGTTGTTTTACTTTCTTGTCAAATATAAATATTTTGGATTATACTTAGAACTTTGATTAGAGATTTGATTAGAGATTAAATTACATTATTAGAAAAATAATGCCTTTTTTGATTCTGATTGATAAGGAATTTAAGGGGAAATTTTTTTTCTTTTGGCATATTCATTTTAGCCTTTTAATTCATTTGCCAATTAATGTCAAATAATAAATTTATAGAATTAGAATCATAGATTTCCAGTAAGTGACTTTAGCAGATATCTAATTCACTTCCCTTATTTTGCAGATGAGAAAACTGAGGTTTAATTGTATGAGTTGTTTTGCTTACAGTCACACAGGAAGCAAGTGATAGAACTGAGATATAACCAGAATCAGTCTTCCTGTCTCTAAATCTAATCCTCTTTGCACATAACACTCTCCCTCTCAGTTATAGCAAAAAGTATATAGTTTGAAATTTTTCCTTTGTAATTTGCCATCTGTGGACAGGATTGTCTAGGAAGATTTTTTGTAGGACAATAAATTAAAAAAAAACTAAGGTAGGCACAGATTCTTTTCTTTACATACCTTCTCCTCATCTACTTCCTCCCCACCCCCACCTCATTCTGAATTTCTGAATTCTTATTTTTGGGACTGTTATGTGTAAAGTACCCACTCTATCCTCATATGTATATATGCTCATATTCATATGTGTCTAGCATGTAGACATTGATTTGATTTGTCTTCCTCTTACTTGAAAATGTAATGGCCATGGTTCCTGAAAGGAATTTCCCAGGAATAGACATAAACATAAATCATTTTCTCAAAAACTCTGTAACCATATTGACATTTCTTTTAAGTATAGGAGTACTTTGATAAACTTATTTCTCAGCCTGTGTTTGACCTGGGTACACTGGGCTGTCACAAGTATTTTGCTAAAATTTTCCTTTTCCTAAATCAGTCTTTATTTTTACCTTAATCATTCAAGTTGGAATGAGATTGCCTAGCTTGTTAAATTTAAATTATAAGTGAGGTAAGGTATAGGGTTCCCTCACTAATAATTTAATTTTAATAATTTAATAATTTGAATTAAATAAGGCATAGGGTTTGTTCAAGGAAGACTAGAGTCTCTGGTTTGAGGGTCAACAAACACTTTTCAGGGCTACTTTCCATCTTTGGTCTCCACCAGATGACCTAAAGCTCCAAGAAGCTGTCATGTACAGGGGCCACAAACCATTTCTGTAGATGGGCTAAATCAGGTTGAAGGCAATTGAGGAGTCTCAAACCCATCAGTGAATTGGGGAGTATGTACCCCAAGCATGTGAAAACTTTCCCTGGTGAAATGGGTGGAGAAGAACAATTTTTTCCAATGGCCATGAAAGGCAGTTTGAAGTTTGGCCAAGGTCATCCACTGCATCTTGAGCCACCATCAATGGTCTTGATTGTTTTGCCACTACACTGTGATGACTGGAAGAATGAGTGAGGGTGACTACTTTGTGTAACTCTGCCTCTCTTAAATCCAATTTACACACATATCAAAAGACATCACCCATTCCATTAGTTATTTAAATCTTTCTGACTGCAAACTAAAAAGAACATTAATTTTTTGGCCAATGCAGCTAATTTTATTTTATTCTTTTTTAGGTTTTTTTGCAAGGCAATGGGGTTAAGTGGCTTACCCAAGGCCACACAGCTAGGTAATTATTAAGTGTCTGAGGCCAGATTTGAACTCAGATACTCCTGACTCCAGGCTGTTGCTCTATCCACTGTGCCACCTAGCCACCCAATGCAACTTATTTTAAATATTCTAAAAGTATTTCCTGGAGTCACCAAGATAGAAGTATCTTTTAGACTGTAAACTCCATGAAGGCAGGAAAGCAATATTAAATAAATCTTTTTTTTTATTTCCAGAGTAAGGCATAGTGCTCTATATCTAATAAGTCATATTGTGAATCTATAATTGAATTAGACACTAGGAGACAGAAAACTTAGAAGGTCTTGATTAAATATAGGCACTGAAGAGGAGGTATATATATATATGTGTGTATATATATATATATATATATATATATATATACACACATATATCCTTTGGTACAAAGAAAAAAGAAAGAAACAATCATTTTATCTTGAAAAAATCATTTCTAATTTGATTTAGGCTAATCTTCAGAGAAGAAGCAGTTTAGGGTTGTTTTACTAAGCATTTAAAGATATTTGCCTAGTGTCCAGGTAAAAACGGATTCAATAGCTAGAGGTACCCATTTCCATTTCCATTTGTCTTTGATATGAAACTAATTGCTATTCATTTACATCATTCTCTTAACTAGGTTTTAATGAATATACCTATGTGCATAGATAGGGAAGTAAAGTGATAAAGTGGATAAAAAATTGGGCTTTGAATCTGGAAGAATCTTCATGCTTTCTACTCTGACACTTAAGCCATGCGACTCTGGGCAAACATTTTGTACAAAAGACAAGTTCTCAGTATTCTATGGATTTAGGGGCAATGTTATTAAGTGAAATACACAATTCATGTAGAAAATCCATTGGTAAATCAGTTTTTATTACACCAATACTGATGTCTCATATCTATAGAGCATTATGGATATTCACTTTAAGATATTAAATGTCTTTGATACAATTATAATCTTTGTTCTTGGTCATACACATAATTTCGCAGCTTTTTGATACATATTCTTTCATTTTTAATTTAGGTCATTCAATATAAAATTAATTTGTCATATTAATTTCTTTTCTCTTGAAATCTAATTCTGTTCTTGGAAAAAATCTTGAGGACAGGGTCCAATCACATAATCGAGTTTCTCAAAGGTCATTAAATAATTAACAAAAAGTTAATCAATTTGTAATGGGCAGTTTTAATCAGTTGTTTGTGCCTAGAGGCCACTGAATAAAACTAAGTAGATTTATTTAGCCCTTTAAGCTCTCATGGAGGGAATGATGTCTTCTATCATCACTTTATTAGAATTTGTTCTAATCCCAATAGTTTACTTCTGATCATTTATATGCTTGGCAGGTGATGACCTCTTCTCATCTTCCATGCTAATTCTCTGTTCTAATTGGTCAAGGATAACATTAGAGGACATGCCACATCCCAGCTGAATGCCTAAGTCTAACTTTACCTGTCCATACAAAGTCCCCAAGGATTTCAAACACAGTCATATATTCATGACTATTGGCAGTCTCTTTTATTGTCCCTGAGCAGTTGTCAAAGACCTCAATGTGCTAGTGTAGTTACAGTTCAGAGAGTTTCTCTGAAGAGAGAAACAAGACCAGTTCTCATTGGGGTCTTGGGAAGAAATAAAGGTCCTTTTCTTTTATTGCCATATGAGTTAATACCTGAAATAGCTGTGATTTCAACATAGTGGTAACTCTTGTTAACTAATACACATTGCAAGCTAATAGAGGGAAGATCTGAACTCAGATCTAGCTGGCACAAACCAGTATGATATCCACTAAGGCATACTAACCTCAGAACATATTTACTTTTCCCTTGCTTGCAATGTTGTTCTTATCTCAAAGATACTTCTGTCCCTCTAAAGCTCATTTATATCTTTATATATGTATATAACAGCCTATATAATGTATCCTGAAACTTACAAATATAATTATAATATACTTTCAAACCTCTTTTTCCCCAATAACATACACTTTTTCATATTTTATTCTGTTTCCACTTTGGCCTCTGGCTAATTTTCTCTAAGAAGCAATTGTTGACAACCGACTGGCATCTACCATACCTCCAGTAAAAGAAGAGAATGTGATGTGTGGACATGTGTAGTCTTGTGGAAAGGAGTCTTATTTCACTCTAGCAGTAGGGGCTAGCAGTATTTCCCTAGAGATGGTCTGATTTAAAAAAAATCAATATTGACTCTTGACACATTTTCATTTACATCAGTGCATAGCTTTCAGTCAGGGGGGCAAAAATCAATAGCCTTTTTAACACTGCTCAACTAGTTTTTCCCTACTGGGCTTCAGACAGACCATTGGCTTTTAACACACTTTCTTAAGGAGGAAGTTTTACTGTTTTCCCAGGGACTAATCAGAATTACCTGAACTATGGTTAAATCACATGACATTTTTCTCATTACCATTTACAGACAATTGACTTCATACTTAGTGGATGCATTTGAAGCAGAAGGTAATGTACTAAGAGGGAAGGGGGCATAAGTCTCTGGGAGGAAGAAATATCTAATTCTAAGCATATTGAGTTTAATGTCTCTAAAAGTGGCACCATGTCATATATATTAATTGTTGTTCATTCATTTCATTCTTGGTGAGCTCCATTTGCGATTTGCTTGGTAAAAATGCTGGAATGGTTTGTCATTTCATTCTCTAACTCTTTTTACAGATGAGAAAACTGAGGCAAACAGGGGTCCCACAGTTAGTAAATATATAATGCCAGATTTGAATTCATGTGGGTCTTCCTTAGAACTCTATCTACTGTAACAGGAAGCTAGATGGTGAGGTGGATAGAGCATTGACCTTGGAATCAGGAGGATGGGAGTTCGAATCCAGCTTCTGACACTTGCTAGCTATGTGACCTTGGGCAAATTACTTAACTCTGATTGCTTTGCATCCAGGGCCATCTCCAGTCATCCTGATTCGTATCTGGCCACTGGACTCAGACAGCTCTGGAGGAGAAAATGAGGCTGGTGACTTAGCACAGCCCCCCCCCCCCATTGAAATCCAATTCATGTGCTTGTCATGGCATCATCCCCCTGATGTTGTGAAATTGAAGGACAAATATTATCATCCACTGCACCACCTAGCTGCCTGATTGATATTTATTGGAATCTAGTTAGTCACTGAGATGCTGTGTTACAGGTCATTGTGTGGAGCTCACAAATATAAAATACACTGATGCTGCATTTTACAATTTGTGAAGAACTCTTCTTAGAGCTACCCTGAGAAGTAAGCATTGCAAGTATAATACCTAATTTCCAGCTGTAGAAACTAATACTCAAGTTATGGTTTATATCCATGCATCAGGTAGGATTCAAATCAGGTGGAGGTAGGTTTCAAATACAGGTTTGATTTATTCCAGTCTTTAATTCATTAAAATGCTGCTACCTCTCTAAATCATATCACTATCTAAAAGGTGATTTTTTTTTGGTTGATTGTGTTAATAAATTTGTTACTTGCTAACAAATTGCCATATTTAACAGCACAGTAACACAGAAGTATTTAGCTTTAAAAACTTACGTATGTGTGTGTGAGTATATGTATTCATATATTTCTATACAAATATAAATACTCTATCTTTTTATCTATCCATCTATCAGCAGTTAGCAGGCTACAGTGCTGGTTCTGGTGTCAGGAAGATAAGTCTTTCATGAATTCAAATATGACCTCAGATGCTTATAAGCTATGTGACCCTGGGCAAGCCACTTAACCCTATTTGTCTCAGTTTCCTCATCTGTAAAATGAGTTGAAGAAGGAAATGACAAACCATTCCAATACCTTTGCCAATAAAATCCCAAATGGGATCACAGAGATTTGGACACAACTGAAAACAACAACATGTATTTATATGTGTATATTTATCTATATTTATAGACAGATATATAAATATCTATCTATCATCTATCTATCTATCTATCTATCTATCTATCTATCTATCTATCTATCTATCTATCTATGTATCCATCCATCTATTTACACTTTAAAAAGAAATTCCTTTAGTATATATAAAAAGGGAAAGATGGATAAAGCACCAACCCTGGATCTCAAAGCACCGGCCCTGGAGTCAGGAGTACCTGGGTTCAAATCAGGTCTCAGACACTTAATAATTACCTAGCTGTGTGGCCTTGGGCAAGCCACTTAACCCCATTTGCCTTGCAAAAACCTAAAAAAAAGGAAGGAGACCTGCATTCTACTTCCCCTTTCTGTTACTCACAAATTGTATAGCCTCAGCTAAGTCATATTAACTCCTTTTTTATAAATTCCCTTTTTTTTCTTTTTTCCCCTTTCCTTTTACGAAGGCAATGGGGTTAAGTGACTTGCCCAAGGTCACACAGCTAGGCAATTATTAAGTGTTTGAGGCTGTATTTGAACTCAGGTCCTCCTGATTTCAGGGAAGTGCTCTATCCACCGCACCATCTAGCCTCCCTAGTCACCTTAACTCCTTAGGCCTCAGTTACATAATAGATAGATAAAGTTGGGATAATAATCCTTGGACCAGGTGACCTTTTTGTGATACCTTTTTTTATAGCAACTTTAGTTGATTGGTTATTTACTTAAAGTTTAATATTAAATTACAATGTTGAAGCTTTTTTAATTCATTACTCCTTTAAGGATCCATGATTTCATCAGTTTGTTTAGATACTCCTTACATTTAACCATATTACAAACCCATCCATATCTTAGTACACAGGTTTCATGATTTCCTATGACTGAAAAATTAATTCCTCATCCTGGTGGTGAATCTCTCTAAAGCTAACTGAATTAGTCCTTGAATGACAAACATGCTTGACTATAAACATATATGCATATATATTAAAAATTATTACTATTCAAATGCTGAAATAATGAGCCCCATTCCTCCAGAAGTCATGTTCAAGGCATAGGGTGTTACAAGATTTTACCAACCAATAATTTGCACAGTTTTTCAGCATCTTTTCCCTGAATAGTTTCAAAAAACACAGGGCTGGTATAACTGCCAAAGCATGGAAAAATAGTACTCATTAATTTTTTATAAGTACATGACTACAAATTCTACACAACAAATGATACTTAAAAGTGAGTCTACAATAGTAATCTTTTCTGGAGCAAAAATTGAATAATTTTCTGTCATTTCTTTCTCCTTTTACCTATTTCTTGATTTTTGAAGCTCTACATTTGAAAAAAATAGTCATATTCTTTATTGTGATAAGGTAAAATAGAAAGTGGACTGAATTTGGAGTTAAAAAATATGGCTTCAAATCTCAGCTCTGTCACTTATTACGAAGTATCTTAACAAGCACAAAACTCAGTTGCCTTAGCTGCAAAGTGCAGTGTTTCAATTCATTGCCACAATAATTTATTAAATATTTATTATTTACTTCATGCTGAGGATACAGAGGCAAAAATTAAAATATTCCCTGCCTTGAAGAACTTAATTCAATTGGAGAGAAACAAATGCACAGATTATTAAATGCAAAATATTAGTCAACATGTATTTTATTGAATGCTTAATCTGTGATTGCTAAGGCTAGAATATAAGCGCAAAGAATGTAAAGTTCTTATAATATAATGCGGAAGACAATACAAATATATGACAACTTACTAGAAATAACAATGATAAACAAGCATATTTGAAGTAGTTAAAAGGGAGGCAATTTTAGCAGTATAAAGCATCAAGAAAGGTTTCACAGATAAGATGGTACTTGAACTGCTTCTTAAAGAGGTGAGGAGGAAGATGCATCTCAGGTATAAGGATGTAGCTGGAACAAAGGTACAGAAATAGATGTAGGAGTATTGCTTGTGAGGAAAAGTTGTTTTTGTTTAGTCGTTTTTTCAGTTGTATCTGACTTTTGGTGACCCAATTTGGAATTTTCTTAGCAAAGATATTAGAGTGGTTTGTGCCATTTCCTTCTCTAGCTCATTTTACAGATGAGGAAACTGAGGTAAATGGGGTTAAGTGACTTGTCTAGAGTCACACACTAGCTGAGGTCAGATTTGAACTCAGGTCTTCCAGACTCCTGCCTAGCATTTTATCCACTGTATCATCTAATTCTCTTGTGAGGAAAAAAAAAAAGCCAATTTGACAGGAACACAGAGATTGAATAAGGAAGCAACTTCCGCTGAAGTTGTTGATATCAGATTGGTGCTCAGATGCATAGGGCCTTTAAAGTTAAACAGAGAAGTTTATTTTATTCTAGAAAATATATTCGATCTCTATATCTCTATATCTCTATATCTATCTATCTATCTATCTATCTCTTTGTTGTTATTCAGTTGTGTTTGAGATTTTATGATCCCACTGGGATTTTCTTGACTAATATACAGAGCAACTATCTTTCTTTAACTCATTTTACAGATGAAGAAATTGAGGTAAATGGGTGTTAAGTGACTTGTCCAAAATCACACCGCTAGGAAGTGTTTGAGATCAGATTTGAACTCATGTCTCCCTGATTCCAGATTCTAGCACTCTATCCACTCTATCCACTGAACCACTAAGATGCCCCTAGATACAGATATCTATCTATCTATCTATCTATCTATCTATCTATCTATCTATCTATCTATCTATCTATTTATATATCCATGTACAAAATTCATTACAAACACAAATTGATTACTTGTGTGAGGGTGAGGAAGTAATAGTAACTTGAGGGATCTCATTAGGAGGTGGGATTTGAGCTGGGATTAAATGAAACTAGGATTAAGAAAAGTACATGGAAGGAGGGAAAGCAGTCCATATAAGGGCATATAGTGTCATATACAGAGAAGAGAATGTAGAACAACTTGGAGTGAAAAAGGAAGAATAATGTGAAGTAAGTTTTGGGAGAGAGTTTGGAGTCAGATTAGGATGTGTCTTGGATCCTTTTGGAAATCTGATGAGCATATGAACCTATTCTCAGAATAATATTGTTAAATGTTTAAAATAAAATACATAGGATTACAAAGGAACCAATCTGGATGAAATATAGATATCAAAATAATAAAAATGTTTATAGGACCCATATAAAATAGATAAATATCTATTATTATGCAGAAGTGGAAGGCATCCTACAGGAAGTGAGGAAGCACTTCCCTAATGGAATTAGGGAAGAGGGGAACTGAAGATTTTATAGTAGGGAATTGACATAATTAGACCTGTAATGCAAGAATATGAATCTGTCATGTGAACAGATTATATGATATCTTTCATAAATTCCCTGGAGCTCTATCTTTCCATCCTTCACTGTTTCCATCATTGTCTTCCATCCTTCACAGAAGAAAGACAAGCTAACATAGATGAAAGCAAGTTTTATGATCACATAGTATTATAGCTTGCAATATTGAATGTTTATTTATCATCTTTGAACAATTACCAACTATATTCTCTACAGTGTTTATCCAACTCTGACTAAGAAAATAAAATGCCTAAGGAAGTGAAAGTTAGTTTACACTAGGAGTCAGCATCATTTTAGTCTCATTGCTAATTCTGGGTCTTTGCAATGCCTAGGGGCATTCCCTGCCAGGCCTAAGGCAGGAGAAAAGGAAAAATGACAGGGAAAGAAAGGGAGAAATAAAAAAAAATGAAAGCAAGGAGGTGGGGGAGGATAGAGAAAAAGAGTAAGAGATTATAGAAACACGAAAGGAAAAAAAGGGGAAAAAGAGATGTTGACTAGTAGATTTGGGGAGACTGGTAAGAGTACTACAGAATCTGACACACCAAATGACATTGGGGCTGTAGATGCTTATTTCTGATCAATGTTTAATCCATCCTTAATCTGAAATTTGTGCCAAGAACTAAAAAAGTACTAAAAGCTCATAGCTATGATGACAACAGTAATTCTGAACATGATTTGAAATTTTATAGAAATTCATCCATGACTAAACCTCAAAGAATATGGTTTCTGTGTCCAGTGACTCTAATTTAAAAGAAACCCTCGAGTGGTTTAGACAAGCTGGTGGAGTAGGCCAGCCTTGTCTGAGATGGACAGCTGTGACTGTGATTCCTGGTATATATTCCCTAGAGAATTAAAAATGTATATAAGGAAACAATTGACTTTATTATTCACTGGTGGGAAGCAATGTAATCTGTGGATATTGATACTTAAATGTATTTAATTAAATATACTCCAATTCAATTCTACAAATATTTATTAATTTTTATGTTAGAAAAATGTATTAGAACTTATCTAAGGCAGTGTTAATGAAATAGATATATAGGATGTAAGCTCCTTGAAGCCAAGGACTTTTTCATTTTTTGCCCTAATACATAGTAACTCCTGTACATAATTTAGCTTTAATCAATGTTTACTGATTTCAATTGGCACAGGTCAACTCTCAAGGTATGTACAATTCAATGAGTGTATATGGAGAGGGTCAAGAGCATCAGTGAATATGATCTAAAGGACATATATGCAAAAGGGATGTCCAGGCAAAGTTCTGGGATAGATTCAAGGCAGGAAGGCTCATTTTTACCTGAAGGGGATCAGGAAAAGTTTCATAGAGGTCAATTTATTTTTTGAAGGAAAGAGGAATCTTCAAGAGAGGTTGTGTGGGTGGAGGATGACAGGAAGAAGGGAAATGCATACCAGATTGGAAAAATACATGCAAACAAGCTTGGAAAATAGAGAGAAAATGTTGAGAATGGGGGAATAGAGAGTAAGGTGGTTTTTGGTGTTTTTTTTTTTTTTTGGTTTTTGCAAGGCAATAGGTTTAAGTGACTTGCCCAAGGTCGCACAGTTAAGTAATTATTAAGCATTTGAGGCTGGTTTTGAACTCAGGTCCTCCTGACTCCAGGGCCAGTGTTCTATGCACTGCACTACCTAGCTTCCCCAAGATGAAAAATAATTAAAATTTACTATAATTTAGAAATTATAAAGAAGAATAACAAGAGATAAAGTTGGGACCAAACTATGGAGGACCAAGGATTTATCTTTGCAGAAATATGAAAATTCCTTTTTCTTTTTATCCCAGGATGCTTCTCCAATCAACTGATTGCTTTTTATTTTATTTAGTAGAAAATAATGGAAGCTCCATTCTTCTCTGGAGGATGGAAGCTAGTAGTCAAAGCAGGAATAATAAACACTGAAGAAATGAAAAAGGGAATACTAGGGCTTACTATCTATGTGTGAGGAAAAAGGGATCAGATCAGGCTGTTATATAAACTGTGCCAACCAAATCAATCTAAGGTTAAAGGTTATATTAGAATAAGATATTTCCATTCCATTAAAAACTCAGTTTTTCTTCTTTTATATTTTGTTAATTTCCTATTAAAGTTATTTTTGAAAGATTCTGACTTTGTTTTCATTGAAAAAAGGAGAAATGCTTATTGATATCTAGACAAGTCACATAGAAACAATGCTTTTCAGACTGTTCCTTTGCACTCTAGTTCCACGAAGGACTTTAAAAGAGTTTTCTTAGAGGGAAAAAACAAGGTTGTGATGAACATTAGTAAATATAACATATCTGGTTTTTTGCCATTTGTGTACTCTGTGTACATTTATTCACTTCAGATGATAATGATGGCTAACATTTCTCTTGAACTTTAAGGTTTGTAAAGAAGCATTTTCAATATTTTCTCATTTGATCAGAGAAACATCAGAAACTGGTCAAAAATAATAACATGTCTGATTAGATTTGTATTGTTCTATAATCAATTATATATAATCTATAGTCTGATGATGAAGATTGTTTAATTATATGATTATCAACCTGTATGAACAGAATATGAGCAAAGCAATTGTCTATTTGGATTTCCAGTAGGTTGCCTTTCATTTAAAAAATTATACCTTTTAAGTACAATTTTCCTATTATAAATAGACAAAATTGGGAAGGTTGAAGAGACATTAATTTGTTGATAACAACCAAGATCAATTCAATGAAACAGATAAGAACCCAGTTTGTATACAAAATCCAAAATTTAGAAGAAACAAGTATAAATGATAATGATTTCCAATTTTATTTTTAGTCATGCTAATGTGTAGCCTTACATGTTACTAAATTTAAAAAGTTTCGTTCTGTGGTTCTGATAAAAGAACAGACATTTAGCCAACAGTCATAGCGAACAGACCAAAACCAATTTAGAAACAGAATTCTAACTTTTTTCCCTTAGCAAAAATCGTGATGAACTGAAACAACCTCCCAAAACACTGGCATATGTAAGCAAAAGTAAAAGAGAGAAAATTGTTGTCAAGTATCTTACATGGTGAATTATTGGATCCAGTTTTGTTTCCAATTATAAAACACTCACTGATAGCAAACAGTAACATTCATCTTACTAAGTAGGCCCTTTTTAATATTGTTAGATTCAGAATAAACTTATCTTAAGATAGTCTGCATTTTAAAATCAGCTTTTCTTGGTCTGGTACTATTAGGAATAGGCGTTAAAAGATTTTTGTTGGAAGGGTTCAGCTACTGTTCTATTTAAAATGAAGGGTTCTGACCCTGCAAACCACTATCATCATCATTTTTTGATTTGAGATAATCACTTACAAAATAACTCAAGACACCACATATCAAAGTGTGCACCTACAGGACATGGACTATAGACATGTGTATTCATTCATATGAACACTTTCTCCCCACCCCCTTTTCTGAGTGCAGTCAACCTAGTCAAGGGCCAGACTTTATTTTCAGATGATTTAGGAGTACATATAAACATGACCCTAGGTAAGATTAGGTGCCACATTATAAGGCAGAACAAATAGTAATAGATGTGGCTTACTTCTAAAATATTAGATTTATTTGAACTGTTGTCAAATGAACAAACATTTATAAACAACTTACTATGAGCAAGGAACTGTGTAGGATTCTGGGGATACAATGAAAAATGAAAAACAGTCCCTGTCTTTAAAAGTTTAGTTTTCTTTGAAGGCAGGGAGAATGATATTTTAAAATAGAACATTATTGTAACACAAGGCAAACTGACTGACATAATACATAATATTCAAACTCCATTGCCATCTACCCTCTCATCAGTTTCCTAGTTGACCTCTCTGACTTTACTTTTTCTTTTGCTGCAGTCCACCTTCCATTCAACTGCCAGATGGATAATCCTAAAGCACAGATATGACTGTTTCTGACCATATTCCCCCTAGATCATGAAGTTGAGTAATGCCCCATTGCTTATATGAGAAAATATAAAAAATCTCTATTCTCACAACCTGACTCCAACTGCTCTTTCTGGATTGATTTCACTTTCCTTCATATTCCCTCAGCTGAAGCAAAATGAGGCAATATGCTATTCCCTACACACAACATTCTATCTTTTTCCTCTATACCTTCACACAATGACCACCATATTTGGAAATACTTGTGTTCTCTGTTTCTGGAATTCAATAAACTGTACAAGAGGAATTCTTTTAGGGTGTAGCTTAAAGACTGCTCTCTCCCTTTCCCTTAGCACCATCTTTTACTTGAGACATTTTCCTTAGCTGAGAATTCCCTTGACTTGCTAATGATATAGCTTCCCTTCTGAAATGACTTTGATTGAATGTATACTACATGTATTTTGCATTTATCTGTGTCATTTTCCTCTATGGTCCCTTCAGAATGTGAATTCCTTGAGGAATTGATATTAGTTTTGTGTGTATATTTCAGAACTTAGTATAGTATCTGGTAAATAGTAGGAACATAATAAATGTTTGTTGAATTGAATTACTGAGTCCTTTGGGATCATCTGACTATCCTGATGATTGCTACCAAGTTGCTGACTTTTGAGGTCAAATGAATCATATGACCATTCCATCCAAGGACATGATCAGTTCTAGAATGCAGGTAGGTTTTAAGGCTTTTAAACTTTGGACTGGGAAAGTGGAAGAGCTAGGGGAAGCTTCTTATGTCTGGAGTGTCCTCAGGATTAGTGTAGCACTACCTTGATGTCTCAGATGCATATAGAGAGACGTGTGAGGTATAGGTGATGAAATGTAGGTATCAGAGTATTCACTAGAGGCTACATATAGACTAAAGTTACTGGATTGTAGAAACCAACAGTTTTAGTATTCTATTATATCAGTGTGGAATTTTCCAGAAAGTACAATACTTGTTTGTAATAGAAAGTTCACAGGATGTAGAACCTCTTTTTCAAATTCTTTCTTTGAAGATACTGCAGAAATTCCATCTGATTTCATGTCTCCAGTATACTAAGAGGCTGTGTCTGGCATAGTGGAAATAGCAATCAACCAGGAGGAAGAAGTCTTGTTTTTTAGTGTCACAAGACTTTGAAGTGAAAGAGGATTTGGAATTCACTTAGACCAACTCCTTATTTTACAAAAAAAGGTAAGTGAGTTTCAAAGAGTTCAGTGACTTAGGTCATGAAGTTAGAATTCAATCACTAGTCATCAAAAAATATTTATTATGTTGTACATGTTTTCACATTTTTTGAAATAGTGGTTATACTAGTTTTTTCATTTAAAAATGACTATTTCTTATATGGGATAGTTCTAGGAAACTATGGTAATATAGGGAAAAAACACCAAACTACTTAAAATATATTTAAATAAATATTGTAAATAGTAAATAAAATAAATAGTAAAATGTATTTTAAAGAATAAAAAAGCTTTTATTAGGCATTTACTATGTGTTAGACTTTGCATTAAGCACTGTGAATATAACTAAAGGTTAAAAATTGTTCCTGTCCTTGAGTAACTCACATTCTAGCAGTAGAAATGGTATAAAAACCAAAGATAAAATATACAGACAATCTAAATAAAAGGTAGAGAAGTAGGACAGTGGAGCGAGGAGATTGGCTTCCCAACAAAAAGGTGGGGTTTGAGTTGAAGCTTGAAGGAATTTGAGAAAATAAAGAGTCGAATAATAGTAATAAAGATATTCTAGGCATGGGAGATATCTAATGCAAAGACAAAGAGATGGATTCTTGGCATGGGAGATGTGCATACACACATATATAGCTTTTTTTTTTTTAGATATTTTTTGCAAGGCAAATGGGGTTACCCAAGGCCACAAGCTAGGTAATTATTAAGTGTCTGAGGTCAGATTTGAACCTCGGTACTCCTGACTCCAGGGCAGGTGCTTTATCCACTGCGCCACCTAGCTGCCCCCATATATTGCTTTAAAGTAAATGTGTGTGCGTGTGTGTGTGTGTGTGTGTGTGTGTGTGTGTGAATATAAGTATGAAAGTAGAAAAGGCAAAATTTTAGAAATGGATTCTCTATGTCAGGTGAGTGAAAGTAAGAGATTGAAGATGGCACCATGTTTTCAAGCCTTGATAGGAAGTTAAGAAGAAAGGGTGGGGAAAGGGGGGGAGATAAATGACTTCTGTTTTGAACATGTTGAATTTTAACTGTCATCAGGAAGTCTAGTTCAAAATGTCTATAATGCAGGTGGTAGGACAGTAGTTCAGGAAAAAGACTGGGAATGGATATATATCTATATCTATATCTATATCTATATCTATATCTATATCTATATCTATATCTATATCTATATCTATATCTATATCTATATCTATATCTATATCTATATCTATATCTATCTTTATTTTTATTTATTTATGAAAAATTGGGAATTATCTCCATAGAAAGGATAATTAAGCATATGGGAACTGATAAAAAGACTTAGATGCATAGTTTAGAAGTAAAAGAGAAGAGAGTCCAAAATAAAGTCTTTTTTTTTTTTTAAGATTTTTCAAGGCAATGGGGTTAAATGGCTAGGTAATTATCAAGTGTCTGAAGTCGGATTTGAACCCAGGTACTGCTGACTCCAAGGCCGGTGCTCTATTCACTGCGCCACCTAGCCTCCCCCCAAGATAAAGTCTTCAGGGATACTGACATGGATGAAGAACTAGACAAAGAGATTGAGGAGTGGGATGGACAAGTAGTAGGTGATGCAGGAGACAGCAGCTCCATGGAGGCCCAGAGAAGACAGCGCATCCAAGGAGAGAGATAATCATTAGTGTCAAATAAGGCAGAAAGGTCAAGAAGGGTGCTGAATGAGAAAAAAAAAACTATTCAATCTGGCAATTCAGAAATTGTTGGTAACTTTTGGGAGACTATTTTCTTTGAATAAGGAGATCAGAAGGCAGACTTATGAGGTTTTAGAAGTGAGTGAGAAGTTAAGAAACTAAGTATAGAAGGCTTTCTCACCGAGTTTAATTTAGGAAAGGAGAGAGAGATAGGATGATATGCTGGGATGGTGGGATTAATTGAGGATTTTTGAGGATTTTTAAGGATAGGGAGACAGAGATGTGATTGTAGGCAGCAGGGAGTCAGTTCTTAGATAAGGGAAGATTGAAGATGAGAGAAAGTATGTATGACAATGGGCAATCTGTTGGGAAAGATAGAAGTAGATAGGATCAATGATACATAAAGTTGTTGGCCTTGGCAAGGAGAAGGGGTTCCTCTTTGAGACTGGATTGAAGGACATAATGATGGCAGATATTTGAGTGAACTGAAATAAATTGGAGGGGAGAAGGGGGAACTCTCAGGGAATGGTCTAATTTTTTTCATTTAAGTATGAAATACTCTCAGCAAAGAGAGTGAGAGAAGAGATGAGAAAGTTCGAAACAGTGATTATTGAGAAGAAGATAGTGAATTGACCAGGTGGAGTAAAAAGGAATGCGTTATTAGTCTGGGACCAACTGAAATTAGATAACATAAATTTTTACTGGACTGGTTTTATGGTTTCCTTTAGCTTGATTCAGCAGCCCTGTGAATAGAAAAGGAGGCAGATGGTGATAGTAATACAGGATTGGGTTTGTCAAGAAAAGTTCCAAGAGAGGACAAGATGATTTTTGTGGGGGTACTTGGGGGTATAAAATCTTATCTTAAAAAAAGGAGTGCCTGAGTTTACAGAATTGTCTCTGTAAGCTTAAGAAAGTAGCAGGGTCTCATTTGTAAAGACTGTTAGGTGGATAGAGGACTGGACTTGGAGTCAGAAAAACCTGAGTTTAAATCTGGCCTTAGACACTAACTGTGTGATCCTGGTAATTCACTTAATCTCTGGCTGCCTCAGTTTCCTTAACTGTAAAATGAGAATAACAATAACATCAACCTTTCTTGGTTATTGTGAGGATCAAGTGACGTGATATTTGTAAAGTGCCTGGCACTTTAGCACTTAGCACTTAGCACGTAGAATTTATTAAGTGCTTACCCTAACATCTAGTAAGCCCTTAATAAATACTCAGCTCCTTCTTACTAGGTAGGCTCCTTCCTATTATTTTAGGTAATTTTCTAATTTGAGAGTCACCAAACATTTGAGTCAGGGCTATATTACGAATATTTGGATCCCATTAGGTCCAGTCCTTCTAGCACAATTCACCAGTAGTTCCACAGTACTGTACTGACCCTTAAACCAACTTAGTGTTTGGTTTTTCACAGGCTCAATTTAGAGCTTCCTTTGAACCTGCTGTGACTACCAGAATTGACTTAATCTAGAATTATAGCCATGAGACCTAGCTAATCAATTGAAATTCACAAAGAAAATTCTGACTTTCTTTGATATGTTCAACTTCATTCTGAGAGTATATTAAAGAGCAGGTGGTTTGAATGAGATAATAAAGCTACCAAAGATTCTAAGTCAATTTTGAAAGGCTAAAGGACATCCAAAAATAGATAGAGAAGTCAGGACACCTGCATTCAAATTCTACCTCAGACATTTACCAGTTGTATGACTTTGCACAAGACACAAGCTTGTCTTGGTCCCAGTTCCTAAAATGTAAAATGGGAATGGGATGAAATGAAGTCTAAGACTTCTAAGGTCCTTTCCAATGTTAAATCTTTATGGCTATGCTCATGTATTCCTTTAAAAGAAAAAATACTATTAAGCTTTGACAATCTGTTAAAAAATTTCAATCCTGATCTTCTTCCTCTTTGCACATGGTTGTTCACTAATTCCAAATGATCTTATTAAAACCATGGCTTTTATTATCTTCACTCAAGTAATTTCCAACTATGTCTACAAGAGCAGCAAAACATAATCATTAAGGATCTTTTCTTATATCTGTCTCAACAATTCTGCTAGAGTGCTAGTGTTAATGACATGGCCATTGTTTTTAATGTTTTTTCAATGAAGTATAAAACTGTTCAGATTTCTGACAACATAGAATCAAGTATTATAGCTGCAGTACCTTGCATAAGATCAATGGAATGATAATCAGTCCTTTGCTAGAAGAAGAGGCCTTACTTTAAAGGCAAAAACAAACAAAAACCAACCAAGCAAAAGATCTCTTACCCCAAATAAAAAGAAAATAATCACAATGAGACTATGAACAAACCACTTAACTGCTCAGTACCCCCAGCAAATCTCTGAGACAAGAAGTCATAGACCATCCAAAGATCTGCCTTAATGGAATGAATTTTCATTCTAGGAGAGGTCCCCACATTGAATAAATTACAAGTCTGAATTATCCTCTTTGATAACACATAACAAAAACAACTATTTCTTGAATACTTTCTTGATATGCAGTCTTAGGAGGTAGTATATACAGTAAAGATGTAACAACCCCATAAAATATCCACTTCCCATATAGTTTAACAAATAAGAAACATTTTGTTATATGTGTAATTGCCAAAGTACAGTTAGATCACTGATATGGTAATATCATGCCAAAGTAAAGAAAAAAGGCTGAGAAGGTATTTACCTGTAATGCAAGCAGCCCCTAACTGATCTGCTTAAATAGTCTGATGACTCCAAGAATTGGAAAATTGATAAAAGTAGTCTCTTATTTCATCAGCATTTCCCAAAGACATTTAAGTGATGTAAAAATAGTGGCTACAAGATCAAAAGAACCCACATATTGCCTCTGCCTGAAAGTTCTTTATTTTCTTGCCAAGCTGAAAAAATGTTTGACCCAAAAGCAGTAATAGGTCAAAGAATATGTTTATTTGCATGAAGGGAGAGCAGTCCTTTCGGTGCCTATAAGTAGGGAAGCCAAAGGCTGTTCTTTCTACCTGCCCTTGTAGTCTTACTAAACAAAATTCTAAATTGATCTGTAAGGATGCAGGCCAGTGAGAAGGACATGATGAAAACTGAAAGGGATACATTTACCCTAAGTCTTATAATAGACTATTCTCAGGGAATGGAAACTCGGGAAGAAGCCAAAGAGTTCAAAAGACTAATTTAAGTCTGAAGACTTCAGCTAGATGTCTGAGCAGCACTCTGGGAGTGAATCACAAAAGAATTGAAAAGCCCCAGCTGCAATTCAGTAAATGACCAACAGTTGGCAGCAGTACATAGCATCAGAGGATGCCTCCAAGTGTCACCATCATAGATACTATTTACAAGGGAGGGAGCATTTACCCAGTTTCCTCCCTACACATGCTTTTTCCTTTGCATGATTCCTGACCAGATGTTATTCCTATACATTTTCCCTTTTCCATCAGTGACCTGATAACTTTGTAGGTAAATATTATCCCTTCATTTATGGGAATCTTTGTCTTGTTTTTATTTTTTATTTTGCTATGTTTCTTTTGCTTTTAGTTAGTATAGCCTCTGGTTTTTCGAGTAAAGAACAAACAAAAAAAAAAACTCCAAACTAACCCCCCACCCCCGAAAAAAACCATTGGTAGGATTAACTATTGATTACTGACCCAATGCAGTCATTTAATCTAGGGCAATTTTCAAAGTAAACCACATTTAAGGGTGGGAACTGGGATTCATTCAAAGCTACATGCAATGAAGCAGCAATAACAGAAGATAATCCATAATATACTACCAAACCAACCAAAAATGATCTGGTCAGTTGGGAATCTAGAGAGAACTTGATATGTTATCATTGAGAACATTTGTAGATGAAGATCAATAATCATTTAAAAATGGAACAAGTCTGCTGGGGGTTTATATAATAATCTAGTCTTATGAGCAGAAATTGTGGAAAAACTACATTTAGATAGTTCTCATTCTAATGCCATGTACTATGTGAAGAAATGGTAATGAACTTTAGGAAAATGAAATCAAGAAAAACTGGTGAACTTAATCTAGAACATGCAGGAAATAATCATCTCTGTTGGAAGAAAAAAGAATTAAAGGTGTACAGGGTAATTTGAGTATAATCTTAGTAGTATCAAAATCATTTAAAAAACTGAGATGATCTCAAGAAAATGGAAAAGATGATAAGTGATATTTTTTACCAAAAATAAGTAGCTACAGACCCATATGTTAACTTTCCCAACTGTATAAAATCTTTATGAGGATGCTTGCTTTATATACTCTTTATGAAAACATAAGAAGGTAAGGGAAAAAATGGTGGGGTTTCCAAAGTAACTTTCTAAAGCAAACTCTTCATAATCACATAACTAATTTAAAGTTATACTGAAAATAGAATCATGTGGTATTTGTTGCTTTTTGATTTTAGGAAAACAAAATGCAGACTTGAAGGTGCTTCTCACATGTGCATCAACATTAGAAGTAACACCAGTAATAGATTTGCAATTTACTAGGTACCCCGACTCTAACCCAGGTGACAAATAGGAAAATATATGTTCACCAGTATCATGGAAGATATTATGTTTGAATTATAAGCAGTGGAAGGCTTTCTCAGCTAAGTGGAACAGTGAATAAAGTGTTAGAATCGGAGTCAGAAAGACCTGAGTTTATGGTCTTAGATACTATCTGTATGATCCTGGGTAAGTCACTAAATCTTTGCCTCAGCTTCCTCAACTGTAAAATGAGAAAAATAGTAGGGTTATTGTAAAGATAAAATGAGATCATATTTGCAAAGTGCTTTGCAAATCTTAAAGCACTATAGAAATGCTAGTTATGATTATAATTCTTATTACCCAAGAAAAACAAAGGAGGTATTCAAATGCATAATACTGACTGAACAACCTCTTGCAGCAGTCTTTTAATATGTGTGTGTCTTGGACAGTGGTGCAAATGGATAGTAAATTGGGCTCATAAAGGATCAGGAGAAGATCAGAATGGATTGAACTGGGAAAACCATGTTGTCTTTTCAGTAATATCAATCTATTCACCAATGCAAAAGAATATCTCTTTAGTACCAATATATTCCAGGAGAGCCTATATAGATGTATGACATGGAAAATCTCCAAAGAATGATATTATTTGATGGGTAAGCTTGGGCACCAAAATGTTACCTGTATTGTTTGCCGGGGAAATAAAACATTCCTGTGTATATGTAGGTCTAGAAGAGAAGATGAATCATTGGTATGTCAGAGATATTAAAAGAACAAGAGAAAGAACTAACAAACTGTGCTAAGACATTCTATTGGTGATTCATAGAAAATCAAGGTCAAGAATAACCTAAGGGGGGGGCGGAGCCAAGTTGACAACAAGAAGGGAGTCTTAGAAGCTCTCTGATAAAATTCATCAGCTAAGGACTCTAACTAAACTTTCCAGAGACAGAGCCCATAAAGGGACCCAGTGAGGCAGTTCTCCTACTCAAGGTAACCTGGAAAAGAGCAGAAAGGCTCTGCTCCCCGGGATTGGAGAGGTGGCCTGCCTGAGGGGTGCCCTGCCAGAGCCAAAGAACTTCAGCCTCCCCGAGGCAGCCCCAGGGCGCTGGGAGTCTCAGCTCACAGCAGCGGGGGAGTCTCCTGAGCTGCACCCCGAGGAGCACCAAGCACAAAGTGGGGGAACAGTGGGGGACCTCTGCCAGAGCCAGCACGTGGAGCCCAGCCCTCAGGGCACACAGCCAGCAGCATGGTCTTTCCCCAGCCCTGATCCAGGAAACAGAAGCAGGTGAGCCTGTAAGCAGGATCCCCCAGGGCATGAGCCTATTGAGCTGAGGGAGGGGAGTGAAGAGAGACTGCAGAGCTCTGTCCTCTGCCTCTGAAACAGGACTCTGGGGTTCTGACCACATTCAGATCCTGATAGCAGTCTGGGTTCCCCCATAGAACAGCAGGCCCCCCCCCCACCTCAGCCCCGTGGCACAGGGGGGCGTTATAGTCATTCACAGACCAGGAGGGAGGACAGATCCTCACACACTGAGACCCTTGTGGGAGTGTCCCAAAAGCTCAGGAAGCACCCCCAAACCAGGCCCAGGCTGGGGAAAATGAGCAAGCAATGAAACAAAAGGAAGGCTATTGAGAAATATTTTGCAAATGAGCCCAAGAAGGATCAAAATACTCAGTCTAAAGATGAGGAAGCACCAGCTCCTGCATCTAAAGACTCCAAGAAAAACAGAAATTGGGCTCAGGCTTTGATAGAACTCAAAAAAGACTTCAAAAATCAAATGAGGGAGTTGGAAGAAAAACTGGGAAAAGAAAGGAGAGACATGAAGGAAAAACATGAAAATGAAGTTAGCAGCTTAGTCAAGAAATCCAAAAAAAATGCTGAAGAAAATAGCATGCTAAAAACCAGCTTAGGTCAAATGGATAAAACAATTCAAAAAGTTATTGAGGAGAAGAATGCTTTAAAAAGCAAAATTGGCCAGATGGAAAAAGAGATAAGAAAACTCTCTGAGGAGAACAAATCCTTCAGACAAAGAATAGAATTCAGGGAGATTGATGAATTTAACAGAAATCAGGAATCAATACTTCAAAACAAAAAAATGAAAAATTAGAAGAAAATGTGAAATATCTCATTGAAAAAACAACTGATATGGAAAACAGACTTAGGAAAGATAATTTAAAAATTATTGGAATACCTGAAAGTCATGATCAGGAAAAGAGCCTTGACATCATTTTCAAAGAATTACTACAGGAAAATTGCCCTGGTATTCGAGAAGCAGAGGGCAAAATAGAAATGGAGAGAATCCACTGACCCCCCCCCCCCCAGAAAGAGATCCCAAAAAACCAACCCCTAAGAATATTATAGCCAAGTTCCAGAACTCCCAAGTCAAAGAGAAAGTATTACAAGCAGCCAGAAGGACACAGTTCAAATATCATGGAGCTGCAGTCAGGATCACACAGGACTTAGCAGCAGGTACATTGGAAGCTCATAGGGCTTGGAATACAATATACCGGAAGGCAAAAGAGCTTAGAATGCAGCCAAGAATGAACTACCCAGCAAGGCTGAATGTCCTCTTCCAGGGAAAAAGATGTACTTTCAATGAACCAGGGGAATTTCAAATGTTCCTTTTGGAATGGCCAGAGCTGAACAGAAGGTTTGATCTTCAGATACAGGACTCAGGTGAAGCATGGAGATTGGAGGAGAGGGGGGGAATATGAGGGACTTAATGAGGATGAACTGCAGGTATTCCTGCATAAAAAAAATGACACTGATAATACTCATATGAACCTTCTCAGTTAATAGAGCAGATAGAGGGAGGTTTTATAGTTGAAGCACAGGAGAAAGCTGAATTCGAAGATAAAATATGGTGTAAAAATGGAGTCAATAGAAAAAAAAGGGAAATGGAATGGGAGAAAGAAAAAGGAGAGGGCAAATAGTCCAAGATATTTCACATAAGATTTTTTTTTTATTACTATGAGCTATTGCAATGATATGGAAGTGTGGAGGCAAGGGGGAATGAGGGAACCTTTGCTCTCATCAGAGATGGCTAGGAGAGGAAACAGCAAATATACTCAATAGGGTATAGACATCTGGAGTAAGAAGGAGGGGGGGAGCAGGGGGAAGGGGTGGGGATGTGAATAAAGGAGGAGAGGATGGACCATGGGGGGAGAGTGGCCAGATATAACACATTTTCCTTCTTACTTCTTGCAAGGGGCTGGGATTGGAAGGCCTGCCCAGGAACACAGGGCCAGGTGGATTCTGGGCCTAAGGGGTGGTATGGGGGCTCAGGGCTTCTTGGCCCCAGGACCAGGGATCTGTCTGCTGCACCACTCAGCAACCCTACAGCAGAGTAAGAGTGAAAGGAGAGAGAAAATAGAGTACATGGTAGTGGAGAAATAAGAAAGGAGGGAGTTGCGATCAGCAATGGCAATAGTGGAAAAATATGGAAATAACTTTTGTGATGGACTTATCATAAAGAATGAGATCCACCCATGACAGAGTTGTTGGTGTTGGAACAAAGACTCAAGCACATTTTTTGTTATTATTATTTGGGGGAGGGTGTAGGGTAAGTGGGGCTGGGTGGCCTGCCTGGGACCACATAGCAGGATGATCTTTGGGTGTCTGGGGCCGGATTTGGACCCAGGTGCTCCTGGCTCAAGGGCCAATGCTCTGTCTGCCATCCAGCCACCCCTACTATTATTACTGTTGTATTTTATTTTGGGTCTTTTTTTTCCTTTCTTTTTTTTTTTTGGTTTTTGCAGGGCAGTGGGGATCAGGTGGGTTGCATGTCACATGGCTGGGTGATTGTTGGGTTTACAAGGCTGGATATGGACTCAGGTGCTCCAGGGCTGGTGCTTCATCCATTGTGCCACCTGGCCATACCTACAATTATTACTATTATTTTTTTTATTTTAATGTTTTTCTCTCCCCTTTACTTTTTTTTGCCCAAGCAAGTCTATCTATATTCATGGGGGAGGAGGGGTATTTTGTTTACTTGTAAACAAGAATATTTTATTAACGTAAAAAAATTTGTACAAAATGATAATAAAAAATAAATTAAAAAAAGAAAAAAAATTAAAAAATAGAATAACCTAAGATGAGAAGCTAGGGATAGGTTTTGAATTCAATCAGTAAATGAACAAGGAAAATCATGAATTTTTCAAAGTTGAAAATCTTTTAAAAATATTTCTGCTTGAAAATTTCAAGGAGCCATGAATACAGTTGCTCCCTTGATCTGCGGATATTCCTGTGGCTAAAAAAATTAATCACCTGATGGTTTCTTGTAATTAACCTCTCTGAACTTAGCTAGCTCATCAGATGGCAGACAAACAATCCATCTCTGGACTTGCACTTGAAATCTTTCTACTTGGTCATGACATGCTTATATATACTGCTTCCATCCACACACTTCATGTAGTAGGTTCAAAATTATATATTCACTTTTTAATGGCATTCATAGACAGTTTATTACTTGTGTAGTCAGCAAACTTGAAGGATCAAGAAAGGGAAAGGGATTCATGGGAAGTATTTTCCTGCGTCTGATGTAGGACTTTCTTTGCAAAGTTTTCCTTGCTCACCCAGAATTAGATTAAGGCAAATTTCTTAATAGTAATTATAAATCTTGACATTTTATATGCTATATAAAAGTTGAATGCCAGCATTTGGTACTCTGAAAGAGAGATACAACAGCATCTATATACCTAAAATAAACCATGAGGGAAAAGAAAATGGCTTGTAAGTTATTTCTTTGGAGGCAAATGATCAAATAAGACACAGGCTATATAAGTGTACTATTTATGCTGCTAAACTTATCCCATGTTTATGGTAGTTAAATGTGGAGGTCAGCAGATGGTACATCAATAAAAGGGCATTTCACCAAATGTACTTCAAAAAGAGCATGAAACATAGACATGTTGTGCTGGAAATGACCTTAAGAGACCATATGGGAATATCAGATATAATTCTCAGCATGCAAGTAATGTATTAGAATTGAGCAAGGGACTTAAGGAGGAATTATTGTATTTATTATGATATTTTTTCCTCCCTTGAGGTTTCTACCTCCCATTCTACCTTTTTGAGAACATAGAAAAAGCATTCCCAAATAATTTCTTCTACCAAATGAGAAAGAAAATTCTATTGTCCCAATGGGTCCTTTAAGTACAATATGCATTCTTCTTCCCAAAGGAGACAACCTAAAGACAATTGGGGGAGAAGAGATGTAGGCAATGACATTTTCTTTTCTGTGTTATAATGGACACAGTGCTAACTAGAGAAGTCAGAAAGACCTGGATTGGAATCCTGTCACTTACTAAGTATGCAACCACAGACAGATTATTTAACTTCTACATACTATATTGCCTCATGGATAAAATATAGTTGCTTGTAATACTTAGGTCAAGTAGCATATATCAAAATATATATATATATATATATATATATATATATATATGTATATATTATATCAATGCAACCTAGTTGAAAGAGGGTTAGACTGGAGTCAAAAGCCTTTTGGTTTTAAATCTTGTCTCCTGTACATGCTAGTTACTGGCACACTACTTATTAGTTTGCCCTGGACTAATTACTTAAACTTTCTGTGCTCCTAGATATTTCTCTAAGAGTATAAGTTACAGAGAAGTCATAGTGGAGGAGGGAATTTCCATACTGGGAATTCCTCATACCCTCTGATGTGGTACAAGAGTGAAGGTTTGAGTTATTGTGGGGCTGCCTCTGTGTATTTGTTATCACTATCTCAAAACAGCAGTATTTCCAACATCAAGGGTACAGCTGAAAGAGCATTGGTTCTGTACAGTTCAATGAGTTCAATCCTGTCTATGCTACTTATACGTATATGACGTTGGGCAAGTCATTTAATTTCCATGAACTTCTATGTCTTTACATAGGTTGTAGTTTAGAGTAGGTAAAGAAATAACCCAACATGTTCTTAAGTGAATATAATCTAGAAAAAAATCTAATTTGAGGGATTTAAAAATAGCATCCAATTTATTTATTTATTGTACTTTTTGGCACAGTGTCCTGATGAATTGTAGACAACCAAAATATACAATAAGTAGATAAACTGAATATGGTTACTATCCATTTGTTTCCATCATGCCCAACTCTTTGTGACCCCATTTGGAGGTTTTTTTGGTCAAGATACTGGAAAGGTTTGCCATTTTCTTCTTTAGCTCATTTTACAAATGATAAATGTCCAAGGTGGGATTTGAACTCAGAAAGATGAGTCTTCTTGACTTCAGGCTTAGCACTCTATCCACTGAATCACCTGGCTTTATATTAAAAAATATTCTTAGTTTAGCAGCTATTTCTCCCTTAGATTTCCTAGACTAATGGTAAATTGAGAACAAGTTGGCTTATTTCCTTAGTCATTTTTAGAATGGACCATTTAAAAGTCATTAAATTTAATTCATATAGTGTCACATCACTAACACATAGAGATGTAGGGAGATTCTTTACCAATAAGGTAAAGCAATAAGCTAGCTCTATCAGTTCTTTATCAGATCATCAGTAGTGATTGTTAAGATCTGTATTCATTAAGGAATAATAAAGTGAGAGAAAAGTAAGTGAGTAATTTTGAATCAAATCAATCACCCAGTTATCCAAAAAGTCTTTACTCAGTATAAGCTAAGTTTTATTCCCTGCCTCACCACAGAGTTGAGATAACTCTGGAGATGATTCTTTCTCCCAAGTTAAATAAGAAGAATACATGTTCTGGTAGATCTGATCAAGCTGGAAAGGGCTAGTAGCAGACTGTCTGTTGTTGTTGAGTAGTTTCCAATATGTGTAACTCTTCATCATCCTGTTTTGGGGCTTTGTGACAGATATTGATGTGGTTTGCTATTTTTCTTCTTATTTCACAGATGAGGAAACTGAGACAAACAGGGTTAAGTGACTTGTTCAGGGACACACATGTAAAGCCACTGCACTGCCTGGCTGTCTATTTATTATTTAAAGATTAGCTTAGCTATATTTGGAAAAACTCCTCACCAGACTGATTCCAAGGGAAAGAATTTTTCAGTCACAGTCAGAAGGCTGTTAACTCAAATTCATGGAATATCACTGGCCTATGATGGCAGAAAAAGCATCTTCACCAACAAAATCACACATTCTCTAAGTTGAGAATGATATACCATAGATTATGTAAGATTCTATATGGGCTATTTAGAACTGACATAATATCCATGTTCTCAAAAAGTTCACAAAAGTAAATATTATAAAATAATATTAGAATAATTAGTACTAAAATAGCTAATATTTATATAGTACTTTAAGGTTTGTAAAGCTCTTTACACATATCATTTAGTGATTCTCACAATGACCCTGGGAGAAAAGGGCTGTTATCTCCAATTAATAAAAGAACTTGAGGCTTATAGATCCAAGGAATAGGTAGGAATGGAGGTAGGTTAAAGGGTGGCAATTATGTTACAATGAAAACACATTGGAGTTTCCATCTTAGGTGATGTAATTTAATAGTGATTGGACATTGGACAAGGTTTAACCTCTCTGAACCTTAGTTTCCTCATTTGTATAACAGGGATAATACTACTTTTATTATCACTTTAATAGGGTTATGAGAACGAAATGAGATAAGGTGTACGGAGTGCTATATAAACCTGAACTATTTTTTTATTAATAAGTGGAGAAGTGAAAGAGAAGGAAGAAGATATTTCAGGTATATGGAGAAATACAACAGGAATGAGGAGAGTGTGTTTAGAGAAAAAAGAAAACACCTTATATAAAGGGATAACACATCTTAGATTTCAAGGAGTTAGGCTGGGAAAGTAGGATGGGATAGATTATAGAAAGCCTACTTGAAAACCAGACTAGAGGTCAAATTTATCCACAGTAGACAATCAAGGGTCATTTTAGGATTATGAGCAAAGTAGTGAAAAATCAGGGTTTTTTGTCCTCATTAAATGTTCTGGTACAGATCATTCATTCTCTTTTGAGATTCAGGCATTTGCATAGTTCATAGTTGGCAGGGATGAGGGTAGAATTTGAGATTCATGGTACTTTTAGTCTAAAGAAAAAAATACCAAGGAGTAAAGAAGCCAAAGAACAAAGTATACTTACTAGACTGTCATTTATTGCGCTAGTCAGTTATGAAATGGTAACTTTCTGTATTGTCTATGGTACAGTATAAAGAATTCATCTTCTAGAATCATCAGTAGTTTAAACTTAGTTTTTAACTCATTTTGCATATGTGTATATTTAGAAAAATGTCTCATTTCTGTTTCATTGCTTCTCACATAAGTTATATGGACTTGCTTTTTGATCATTTTATTCTTCTTCCATTGAAAACATTTTTGTTTCTCAGGAGTCCTAAGCTTTTGTTGGAAGCTTCCTTTGATGAGGTATTCTTTTCTCAAACATGCCTTCATTAACTTCTCCCTAATGTCCAAGCCATATTTCTCTTTATCTTTTAAATTTTTTCAGGCATCTCATATTGTCCTTTTTTATTATCCTGACCAATATAGAGGAACATATAGGTCTGGTAGCTGTCTGGTTGCTCTCCAAAACTCTGACATATTGTATTGTTCTGGAAAAGATATGAGAATAGACAAAGAAGGCAAGAA
The DNA here is from genome assembly GCF_037893015.1 of Macrotis lagotis. Lineage (NCBI taxonomy): Eukaryota > Metazoa > Chordata > Mammalia > Peramelemorphia > Peramelidae > Macrotis > Macrotis lagotis. The sequence continues at coordinate 117,340,602 of NC_133662.1, forward strand.
AATGCATCTGAATAATGTGGCAAGGAAACTATATACTACTCTGACATTTTTGTCCTGACTTTGATAAACTAGAATGAATTCAAAGCTTTCTGGGAAGGGTACAATAGTAAGTATTTAATAGAAGTTTATTTATTGACTAGTCAAAGAGGAATTTTTAATCTTCTTTATATTGCAAAAATTCAATTTGAAATTAGATTCACTTGCAAAAAGCTACCATGTTTTCTATTGATTAAAGAAGCAATTCCATAAGTTTGCATCACTTAAATCCAATTTCCTAAGCCAGTCACCAGGTCCAAAATAGCTATGCCTACTCTTTGGTCATAAAATTTTAGACTTTCTACTTACAGATGGGGAAACTAAGTTTAAAACTTTCAAGCGATATGTTTATGATCACTGGTCTAGCAAATGGCAGTGAAAGATTCCAAATGAAGGCTTTCCCCCTAGATCACCCTGACTTGTTTTGTATTTTTTTAGGAATTGTTTTCTGTATTAATTGGCACAGTAGATAGAACTCTAGGCCTAGAGTCAAGAAAACCTAAGTTCAAATAGAACCTCAGACTCTTATTAGCTGTGTGACTGAGCAAGTCACTTAAACCCATTGTCTTGCAAAAACAAAACAAAACAAAACAAAACTAAACAAAATCCAAATTTTTTTTATTTGGGGCAGCTAGGTGGCATAGTGGATAGAGCACTGGCCTTGGAGTCAGGAGTACCTGAGTTCAAATCCGGCTTCAGACACTTAATAATTACCTAGTCGTGTGGCCTTGGGCAAGCCACTTAACCCCATTGCCTTGCAAAAACTAAAAAAAAAAAAAAAATACAACAAACAAAAAAAAAACCTTTGGGGCAGCTAGGTGGTGTAGTGGATAAAGTACCAGCCTTGGAGTCAGGAGTACCTGGGTTCAAATCCGGTCTCAGACACTTAATAATTACCTAGCTGTGTGGCCTTGGGCAAGCCGCTTAACCCCATCTGCCTTGCAAAAAAAAAACCCCTAAAAAACCCCCCCCAAATATTTAGCTTGGTACTGGTAGGTGTGAAATATCCTATTGCCAATTGAATGGACAGTTCTGGTACTCAAAAGATAGTTCCAAAATAAAGAAACAAAGATGGGAATCATTTGTAAAAAGTGATGTTGAAGCTACAAAAGTGAATATGTTAGGAGGAACTTTTAAAGAAATAGACATGTACAAAAGTGGAGGTTTCTTTAGATCTTCAGAAATTGAGCAACCAAGTCAAATCAGCAAGCATTTATCGAGTACCTACTATATATTACATGTTGTGTTAAGCATTATGGATACAAAGCTCTTAAAGAACGCTGAATAGTGAGGGAAGATATCAAAACAAGATATATAAAGTTTAAATTGGAGAAAATCTCAGACACTGTTTGCTGGGAATGCTATGGTTGGCATTCCTTTCAAATATAAGTAGGACTTAAATGGCTGCTGAGGAGCCTTCTCTTTCTGAAATTGTGATTCTGAATAAGATTGCCAAGAGAACCAGGGAGATGAGAGAACCATGGATAGACCACTGGGGAATGTCCATGTTACAGGTTGGAAAGTTAATGCTGAGGACTTCAGTTACATAAATACTTGAACAAGTACCAACACCTTTGCCCCCTTTTCCCTTCTGTTTGCCTCCATTGTAATCTTCAAACAATTCTGTAGGCTTTTGTTCAGAATATGTCAAGAAGGATTTTCCTTGTCTGCTAAAAAACCCAGCACTATAAATGAACTACCTCCTGGGAAATACAACAATAAGTCTCTTCTTTCCAACCCCTATCATCTGTAAAAGTCAGTGTGGTTCTCCTTTTTACTTCTCTTCAAGTATTTCTGACTAAGAGAGAAAAAGAAAATTTGAGAAAATGTAGAAAATGGATTCTATGAATCTTTTAAAAACCTGTTGAATTTATAGTGAATGCTTGGTGAGGAGGATTGATTTACTTATCTATCTACAAACACAAATACCAATAAAACCAGAAAGTTGGTAATAAGAAGACAAAAATCAGGAGACTGAATGTTTTTGCTTTTCTTGCATTGCATAGAATCCTCCTGAGCTTGATGTCATGGCCAAATAATTCAAGTCATTTCCTATTTTAATATAGTTTCATTTAATTTGCATGATGTGCTATGTATTCTCATTTATAGGTTTAGCATTGATGGGTTTCCAGAAACAGTTTGCATGAGCTACATTATGCAAAGCTCCTATTATAATGATTTGCACAAAGGCAGTTGGTGCTATAACTACTGCCTGTAAATATAGAATACAGAGGTATAACATGCCCTAACATTTTTCTCCATTTCATGAAGCATTAAAAATGCTAAATGTACTTATGGCATGGGTTTATGAGTTGAGCTATTTGAAGAGTTTTTTTTAATCCTACTTTACATTTGAAATACTTTTTGGCATTTATGTAAGTTGCAGTGACTGAAGTTGGTAAATGATATATTGGGTTCAATAGAGTTCTCTGCTGAAGGACAAGTATTTTAGTGTTTCTGTGACCTGATCCAAAGGCTATTTCTAGCAGTTTGTCATTTGGTACAGAGAAGGTTAGGAAGGTTATGGTGATATATGATCTTTCATGCTCTGAACTTATCACCACACTTGAGCTGGCCCTACAGCTCTCATTAACAATAAGTAATTCTCTTCTGAAAACTAAAGAGTGAAATAATTGTCTGGCATCTTTTGAACTGTAATATGATGAATAGCTTAAGGGTTCAATAACTTTAAAGTTTGGATTGTTCAGTAAAGGTAATTTTAGGCAACTTTATTTTTACCAAAGGGGAAAAATAACTTTCAAACTCTCAGAAGAAAGATGAACAAGGCTGAAGGGAATGCAAATGTGAAGTATTTCACAGCTAACATACATGGAAAATGACTGTTTCTATTGTAAATTTTTTTTAAAATAAACCTCCTTCCTAGTATTATATTTCAGAAGAAATAAGATTTTTAGAAAAATAAGATCCCAAGCAGGAGGAAGTGTGGTGGAACACTAAGTTTTCTGTCTTGGACCATGGGTTCTTGCTCTCCCAGTTATGAGTTTGCTATCTCAGACAAATCACCTGGTCTCTATGCATTTCAGTTTCTACTGGAGATAATAGTGTTGCAGGATATTGAGTGCTGGGCCTGGAGTCAGAAAAACCTGAGTATCCAGAGTAAGACTAGGCAAGTCATTTAATGTTTGCTTTATTTGCCTTCATTATAAAATTACAGCACTTTCCTCTCAGTGTTGTAGAGAGGATTAAATGAGATAAAACAGTTCACTGTCTGTTCCATAGATAGCCAATAGGTGTTATCTAATGCCTATTCACTTTCCTATTCTAATAATCCATACCTTATCTGTCTTGCAGGAAAGTCATGCAAAAGGAATGACACAATAGATATGAAAATTTTTTCTTAAAATAAAAATGTTAATATGAATGTAAATTGAATAGTTTCTAAATATTAACTTTCCAAATTCTTAGTTCCTCGGGGGCTCTATGGTAATCCTCTAGTGAAAGTCACTTAAAAACAACTACATCAAGAAATTATTTTTACTTGACAACAAATATAGCCAAATACCCTTGTGGGATAGTTAATCAGTTTTGCTATAACTAAAAGAAGGTATTTCATTAGTGTAGTAGAGACAAATATAGGTAGGGACATTTCACTTTATTCTTTTCCTACACAAAGAAATTTTTCATTTTAGCTCTGATTGAGGAGTTCATTTGGAATGGTCTAATCTCATTTAGTTTTTCCTCCTCTAGGAACATCATTAACTTTGATGTGTCCTATATAAGTAATTGTTAAATATCTTTGCTAACGTGTGATGTCAATGACTGCAATCTATCAATGATACTAAATCCTAAATTTATTTTCAGTCCTTGAACCATCATCAAACTTTTGTCAGATATACTAACAAGAACAAAAAAGAGAAGGCATATGAAAGTCACTTCCTTTCATAAGATAATAACATAACAAATGATAAAATCCTTAAAAGGAAGAAGGAAAGAGGAAAAGACTTAGATAACTCATAAGCTAGGTCATTGATACTAAACAGCTGTTTCAGAAATAGATTTTTCTTTCATTTTAAAATTATCTCAGTTGCTCAGAAAATTTATCTTGATATAGCATAACAGACAATACACAGAATTTGTAATCTACCAAATATTTTCACATGACTTTGTAGTCCAAATATAAATACCTTTAGAACTGCTTTAATAAATTTTGCCTCACAAGAACTGTAAACAATGTGTTAATGCTATCATTGGATCAGAAAATCATGACAGTAAGAAATTAAATGATTTGCCCTAAGTCAGAAAATAAGTTAAGGCCAATAATAACATTCAGAGGGCCTTCTTGTAGCAGTCTTTTTCTCATTTAGTCATGGGTCATCTTTGTCATGATCAGATTTAGCACTCTGCAATAAAGCAAAAGTTAGAGGTGGTTCTATGAAGTCAAATTTGTGTATCAATCAACAACAGAAACCAATAAAATTCTTGTTAGTTTGGACATTCCTGTGTAAACTATTGGTAGCTAAATGATAAAATTAAATAGCAATAAATTTAATTTTGGACTTACTCTAAACAACTGAATTCATTCTGGACATCAACTATACAAGTATAGCATGTAAGAACAACATTTTCCCAAGGATTCTTATGAAAAATACCTGTGGCATTATATGAATCAAAACTAGGGTGCATTTCTGGCCTCATGAGTGGCCATTGTTTTGTATACTGGGAGCAAGCAATAAGAAAACCTAGTCTCTTAAAAAAAAAGAAAAGAAAAAAGCCTCACTTGCCCCAAAGGAAAAAAAAAAAACATCTGACAAAAGGATTGTGTTATATCTGTAAATACCTAACTTTGAGCATGAAAGACTGATTGGAATAAAAATTAATGTTTGATTCTAGGAATATATCATAGACCTCTTAATAAAGCAGGCAAGAGTAATAAAATTTTTCTAAAACAGATCACCACCAGGAAGAGAGAGAAGATAGAATTACAATGGAAGAACTTTACCAACATGGACATTAATTTTGATTCATATCCTGGTGAGAATTTTGAAATATTTTTGACTTGCTTTGCTGATGTCATATCTCAGGAGGTAGAAGAAACAATGAAAGGAACTGCTACTTTGGACTTAATTTTTATCAAAGAACTGTTCAGTGAAATGGAAATGAAGAGAACCTTGGGGAAAAAAGTAATCCTCAAGGGAATCAAACATATACTTGAAAAGTTGGTTTCATGAACTTTAGAGGAAAAAGTATAAATCTGTGAGCACAGTCTATGGAAGAGGAAAGGATATGTCTATGTTTTTGATTGTGAAGGGCTGTGTGTGTGTGTGTCTGTGTGTGTGTGTGTGTGTGTGTGTGTGTGTGTGTGTGGAGACTACAATAGAAATCTCATATAATCACCTAAGAGGTTTTGGGGAAAAAAAGCTAGGGGAATATTGTCACAGGGTTTGAAAAAAATTTGAAAAATGACATACAAAAGATAAAAGGAAAAGCACATACACAAGAAGTAACAAAAATGTGGGACAGCCAACATTTGTTTTATGATTAAAGAACAGTGGTGGTTGTAACAAAACTCCCATTTTTACAGAGCAATATCTCAATTTTCCAGAGAATCATCAGGTTTCTACTGAATAAGTGGCTTTTGCAGGATCAAGCAACTGAGATGGGAATGGCAGGTTTTTTTTTTCTGATTTAAGCAAAAAATGAGGAAGGAATTCTATTTGCTTCTGATTTTGGTTTGATTTTCTCCATGAAGGAAAAAAGAAACAAAGACCAGACAAAGACTGTTAAAGGGAACTTACTGTTCTATCATTTCTGACTCCTCATGACACCATTGGGGTTTTCTTGGCAAAGATAGTGGAATGTGGTCATTTTCTTCTCCAGCTCATTTTATGGATAAGAAAACTGAGAAAAATGAGGTTAAATGACTTGTCCAGGTTCACACAGCTAGTAACTGTCTGAGGTCAGATTTGAACTCATAAACTGGAATACTCCCAGGACTGGCATTCTATCCACTGTGCCATCTAGCTGGCCCTGGATAACAAAAAACAAGGTACTTTAGATGAATCCAGGTTTTAATGTGTAGGTAAATTATATCAGAGGGGCAATTAAAGAATTTGTTTTGGAAAATGTACTTAGAGAACTACTGTTAATAATATTTGAGGAGAGGAAACAGAAAATTGGAGAGAGCATTTTTAAAAAAAAAGCTAAAGAAGCAGATTCCAGAAACTGTAGAGTAGAAAACTAGCAGCAGAGTCAGAAAAATTCTAAAAATCCAACATTAAATGGGTACTTCCAAGCTCTTAGAAAAGGAAGAGATCACCCTGAGCCAGTAAAAGTTCTTTAATAAAAAGAAAAACATGCCAGATATATCTTAATTCCTTGTTAAATAAGGTTAAAAATTACTAATAACTACTATTAAATCAGGGAATATCACAGATGCAATGTAATGGGATTTCTCTTAAGATTCTCATTATTTATTTGGAGAAAATATATAGAAGGTGTGGATCTAGTAAAGTTGAATAGATTCAAAACTGGCTGAAAAACCATGCATACCTGAATATTCACTGGCAGGCTGATGTTAATCTGAAAAGAAAGATTGCTCAGTACATTAATAAAGATTTAGAAGGCAAGCTTATTACTTTTGTCGACCAAAAAATATAGAAGAAATATATCATATAATTGATGACAGAATTACAGTTCTTGGAAATTTCCATTCTGGTTGGAATAATGGGCCCAAATTTGAAAGATTTTATTATTATCATTATTATTATTATTATTATTATTATTATTACAAATAGCTTAATACTAATAATTTGTTGTTAGAACCTCACATTTCTTTAATTCTTTAAGATTTGCAAAGTAGTAGCAATTTGTTTTATTTCTTGGGGACAAATGAAAGGTTTTGAATTTAGGTTAAAAAATCTATCATTCAAGTTTAGGATAGAAACTCATATTGACAATACGTAGTTCTCATGAAAAAGAACTATATGGTTTAGTTGACAACAAGTTCAGTATGGAATAATATGATGATGTATCTTCTTTTAAAATGATAATATGCTCCCTCTAAGTTTGCATTAATAAAAATACAGAGTTCAAGGTAATAAATCTAACTAGTGGGCAGACCACAATGAAACCTTTAAGAGAGGCATTTACATATTACAGTCTACATATTAGAAAGTAATCTGAAATTAAAATCAGGAAATCACCAATAGGGTGCAAGATCAGACGAAGTTACCATATTTGCTATATGTAGAAGGAATCCCTATATTTATTGGGAGGTTGGACTACATGATCTTCAGAATACCTTACAACTCTGACTATGATAATAAAAAAATAATAGTGAGGGAGAGTGTTCAAATTAAATTTTAAAAAATCAAATTTCCACTTGATGAAACTATATACTGTATAACAGTATATAATAACAGAAGAAGTAAAGGTATTCAAGAATGTATAAAGAAGAACTTACACTTTCTTATTCCATTAAGACTAATGAATAACTTCTTAGTAGAAATATAGTACAGGGCTAACTGGAGTATAATAACTCAAAGATTTTAGACTGATAAATTTTAGAAATAGAAGGAAATCTGAGACCATCTCCTCTAATGTCCTCATTTTGCTGATGAAGAAACTGGGACATTAATTGGCTTATCCAAGATCACATAGGTAGTATGAGGCAGAGGGATGAAAACCTAGTGCTAATCTGAATGTTAATATAGATATTTTACCGATGTAGTGATATTTCAGTAATCTAGTGATAATCAGACTTCTATGACACTGATAATTTTACAAAAATTATAATGCTCCATAAAGAATCAGATAAAGCATTAGAGAGTTCTAAGTGAACTTAAAACTTCACTTAGTCACAGAACTAAGTGACAAAAGAAAAAATGGGGATGGAAGAGGGGAATTTTTCTTTCTCTTCCCATTCTCATTGCCTTGGATGGCAGCAATTTTCTGAGTAGGAAATCCAACTCTGACTGAAGGTCAAGTCTAGAAAATACATTTGGTGAGAAATTTCTGATATTGATGATTGTGAATTGAGCTGCGGAATGGAACTCAACTAAATGCTCTATTAAATTGTGGGTCCCTTGAGGGCAGAACTTTTTTTTTTGCCTTTATTTGTATCTTCAACACTTCACACAGTGCCTGGAATATTGTAGGTGCTTAATAAATATTGATTGGTTGATTGATTGATCATGGCTGGGGCAACAGGATGAGACACCATCAGAAAAAAAAGAAATAAAATGTGTAAGTCACTTTGTCCATGTGTATTTCCTAAGTGTATGTCTCTCTACAAGTATATTTTGTGCAAAAGTCCATTTTTCATACTGATACTGTATTTTTGTGGGATGGTGCATGCAAGATTCATGGGTAATGGTTTTTATTGTTTGTGCTATTCTATTTCAATAAATGTTCTTGCTTTGTATAAATTGTGTCAATTAAGGCAAACTCATGAGAGTGGAGGAGAGAGTTCATAAGCTATTGTTCTAGGAATTGGTCACATAGGGCAAATACCACATTTTTAATGTTTATGCTTCTTAATGCCTATAGACATTGACACTTATTTTTAAAATAACATCAAAAAATAAAATTTACTTTAAAAATAACATCATGGGTTTTTTTCCTGACTTCCATTTTAGTTTACCACATAATCATAGAATTGTTGTAGATTTTTATAGACAATGCAAGATTTTAAAAACTAAAAATTTGGGATCTAAACCACCAAAAAAGTATAAAAATACCTCTTTGCTAGAAAGTGTGAAAAATTTTAAAATTTAGAATTTTTTTGACATATTTGGAGGAATTTCTATTAATGCAAATGATTAGATCCTCCCCCCAATTAACATATATTCTCTGATTAGGAATTTTCTAATCTTGTAGCCAAGGACATTCTTCTTTTTTTCTTCACAAATTTAATTCTTATTTCCTTACTTGACTTCACAGAGTCAGTTATTTTCTTACTTCAGAAACCACTAATGCATACCAGTAATTAATGACAAATCTGGCAAGAGAATGATGTCTTGCCATTTACAAGCCAAATAATCAAATTAATTTTAGTTTTCTAAAAGAAAAACTGCACCCTTTTGTGTTGAATTGATTACCTGAGGACTTACAGCCAAATATTAATGTAAATTTGAAAGGAAACAAAAAGTGTTCAGTCACTAATGTACTTTAGGTCTATAAATTTGAAACTGGTTGTTTTAAATTAACCTGTGTTTCTTATTCCAATTTTATTATTCTTTCTGTATTGCTGCTCTTCCCAGTAATTAATATAGCATATAACAATATCCAACATATAAGATGACATTCCTCTACTGAATCTGTTCAATAGTATTATTCATAACTGACATAGAATACACAATAAACTGTCAACATAGTTTTCCAAGAACCCTACCAAATGTATGTTCACCTCCTTTCGGACTACCTCCCACATCCAAGAAAAATTTATTGCATATGAATGCTTGCTTATGAAATCTTTTTGAAAGAAATGATTTCTATAGAAACAACTGAAAGTTCTTAAATTCAGAAGTCATTTTTAGTAAGGGGCATAAGGAAACATTTGATGGTGGTGATTATTATTATTATTTGAATCTCAAATACTCATCTGATTAGGGGAGTGAGGCAGACTAGATGATGAGTTCTCAGACCTTAGAGGAGGTTCTGATTTGCCTTTACTGGTGGATTATACAAAGCTTATGTAGTTATTTCTTCTTAGTTCTAATCCAATCTATGGTACTTTGGGGAGTTAGTTTCCAACTATGAGTGATTAAGAGATTGGTACAGTATTATGATGACAAACCTCCCAATTGACTGAAGTCAGAAGAACCAAACAATCAGGAAGTGGTGAACCTAAACTAAATTTGCATAAGAAAAGGATTCAACTCAATTTTGTGTCCTGGCAATAAGTGAAGCAAAAACCGGTTTGATATGACAGGTGGGGAAAAGGGTGGCTGCCCCATCTCCCAGCTGGCCATTATCATAGCTATAAGCAATCCTTATTTCTTTTTTATTTGCTTTGCCCTGACCTTATTGAATATTGAATATTCATTGATGAAACTGACCAGGTTATGTCTCTAAGAACTTCCAAAGTTTTGAAAAGTCATCAGAGGTCCCATTGTCAGGTAAAGTTGGCAGCAGAGTCCACAAAAGACAGAAGCAATGACAAATTATAGAGGAAGCACCTACATATCAATAATAATAATAATAATAATAATATGCATATATGTGGAAAAATATCAGTCAAGGTTGGCAGTACCTTCAGGAATTGTCATATTGGTAATGGAGAAAAGTGACATTTATGACACTTATAGAATTATTTAGAGTTCAGCAGAGAAATTCACTTAATGGGAAATTCTGGAGGACTACTTGAGTAACATTTTATTCTTAGTTTGAATCCACTCTCTCCTTAAATGTGAAGGGGGGTCATGTTTGCCCTTCATTCTTTTTTTTTTTAAATAAATATTTTGTTTTCCAATTATATACAATAGTAATTTCTATAAATCTTTTTTTGCAAGGTTTTTTTCCCCTCTCGCTCTCCCTCTCCTACCAAGAGAAGGCAATCTGATAATCTTTACATTGTTTCCATGATATGCATGGATCAACATTGAATGTGTTGAGAGAAAATATATAGCCTTACCGGAAAAAAATATTAGAGGTAGTAAAATTATGTAATACATAAGACAACTTTTTAAAAAAACTGAGGATAATAATCTTTGGTCTTTATTCAAACTCCACAATCATTTCTCTGGATACTGATGCAATTCTCCATCACAGATCTCCCCAAATTGTCCCTGATTATTGCACAGATGGAGTGAGTAAGTCAATCAAGGTTGATCATCACTGCATGCTGGTGTTAAGGTATACAATGGTCTTTTGGTTCTGCCCATTTCACTCAGCATCAGTTCATGCCAGATTTTCCAAGCTTCTCTAAAATCCCATCCCTCCTGATTTCTAATAGAGCAATAGTGTTACATCATATACATATACCACAATTTAGCCATTCCTCAATTGATGGATATCGCCTCAATTTCCGATTTTTTGCCACTACAAACAGAGCTGCTATGAATATTTTTGTACATATGAGGTTTTTATCCTTTTTCATGATCTTTTTGGGATACAGACACAGTAGTAGTAGTAGTATTGCTGGGTCAAAGCGTAATTCCAAATTGCTTTCCAGAAAGGTTGGACCAGTTTACAGCTCTACCTGCAATGCATTAGTCCCAAATTTCCCACATGCCTTACACCATTGATCTGGTCATATTGGCCAATCTGAGAGGTGTAAGGTGGTACCTCAGAGATGCTTTAATTTGCATTTCCCTAATCAGTAATAATTTAGTGCAGTTTTTCATATGACCGTAGATAGCTTTGATTTCCACATCTGAAAATTGCCTTTCACATCCTTTGACCATTTGTCATTTGGGGATTTGTCCTTCATTCTTGAAGAAGGCAAGCAATATCATGAGCAAGATATCTTGACTTGTCAGGTTTAAGTGAGGCAGAGTTGTATAAAGTCATCAGTCTCACTCTTTTCTACAGAGTCATCAGAGTCCAGTGGTAAGACAAAAATCAAGATGACTGTCAATGGCCCACTAAGTGGTATTGTATATGCAAGAGGAGCATGTGCCATGGTATGGGGGAGGGGATTATTTCTATAACTATTTTTCTTGTTATAAGTTTTCAGTAAATCCATTATCTAAAAAGCTAATAAAGTTCTCCTAGTTGATTAATAATGGGAAGCATGCTAAATGGAGTCTTAGAAGTAAAGTGCTAGACATCTGGTCCCTCAGGGTTATCCTTAAAACCCTCAGGAGAGTAGTAGGCAGTCACTCTCTGAGAATTCAACTTATTAGAGTGAGAAACTGGGAAAGTCAGCCAAGAGGAGGCTTTATAATCAAATGAATATGTGATTTCACTAATATGAGAACTCCTTCCATGATTCAGATTACAACCCTTCCATTCTGGGCTATTATGTGTGACTCTCATCCAAGTCCTTCCATAATCTGACACAGGGAATCCATTCAATGTACTTGGAGCTTTTCTCTTTTAGGAAAAAGTTATATTGTAAGAATGCCAAAAGACTATATTAATTCTTTTTGTTTATTTTTAGGTTTTTGCAAGGCAATGGGGTTAAGTGGCTTGCCCAAGGCCACACAGCGATGTAATTATTAAGTGTCTGAAGCTGGATTTGAACCCGGGTACTCCTGACTCCAGGGTCGGTGCTCTATCCACTGCACTTAGCCACCCCATGATTATATTAATTCTTTTTTTTTTAGGTTTTTTTTGCAAGGCAAACGGGGTTAAGTGGCTTGCCCAAGGCCACACAGCTAGGTAATTATTAAGTGTTTGAGACTGGATTTGAACCTGGGTACTCCTGACTTCAGGGCCAGTGCTTTATCCACTAGGCCACCTAGCCGCCCCGATTATATTAATTCTTAAAACAATTCTGACAAATAGGTTGATCTTTAAGATGAGAAACAAAATAATTATAATTCTTATTTTTTTTTCCAAAACAAGTCTGCTCCAAGCCAGTAAGTAATCAGAAGGAAAAAAAAAAAGATGTGAAATAATTGGTGGAAAAAAAAACACATGAAATATGAGCATTCAATTTTGCATTAAATTCACATTTTCTTGCATTTTCCATTGAATGAACTATTTTCAGATACCATATTTTATTTAAAAAAAAGGTTTTAAAAGAAACCGATTACTTAAAACTTAAAAGCATCATATACCTTGGGTAACTTTAAAAATTGAATAGATTCAGCTCAATCTGAAACAAAGGTTATAGGTAAGTGATTAATTCTGAAATCTTTTAGTTCTATGAGTCTCTGACATCATCTTCTACTTAAGGTTTCCTCTTTTTAAAGGAAAATTAAATAATTACAATTTTTGGCCAGAATTATACTTCAAGGACCTATGATTTCATCCTTAGCTTGTGTATTTTTTACACTGAAACAGAGAACATGCTTGTTGTGCTAGTACCTACAGTCCCAGCTTTCTGAATCTAATTGCTTACCAGACTAGAAACTGTGGTCCTGGGAAACTTTTAGAAAAGAATAAAAAAAGAGGTTCATCAGACCTTCTTCATATCCTATAGGTTCTAGAAATACTTTCTAAAAAAGGGAATTATATCTATTGCTGTAACCCTTCCCTCCCCAACATTATCATATGGTGATGAGCTTTCTGGTGAAGAGGTTTTCTGAATTTAGGTAAGCTTGTTTTTGGATGAAATATCTGGAGTCCATTTCCATTAATAATACTTTATAACATACAAGGAAGTTTTTTGGAAAGAACCGCATCAAGGTTGGTCATAAAAGTATGATTATCCTTTTATCCCAGATGAGAAAATTAATGTTCAGAGATTTTTACAAAGTGATTTTTCCAAGGCTACAGTTTCTAAAGAATGTAAATTACTTCAGTAGAGTGTAAGCTCATTAAAATCAAGTATTATCTCACATTTGCATATGTATCCTCAACAAAAGTATCTGGCATATATTATTCACTTAAAAATGATTATTGATTGATTTTGAAATCAATGTATACTTTCATATTATTGCTGTGAAAACATTTATGAAAAGTATAGTGAAATATAAAATATTAGAATATTTCAAACTACAAGACCTGTTTCTCATTGGGCACTAATCTTGAAGATATTAACATGAACAACAGCAATGCATCAAACCATTTCAAATATGGAAAATAGCTAAAATGTAAGATTACAATTAAAGAAGAATGAACCTAGTACCTGTAAAATTAAACTCTGCTATTTGCAGGAACTTTGGTGAAATTTAATATGTCTATCCAAGCATAAAACTGATTTATAGTTAGTGCAGTGGAGAGTGTTCTGGACCTTCAGTAAGAATAGCCTGATTTCAATTCTGACCTCATATACTTGTTAGCAGTGTGACCTTGGGTAAGTCACTTAACTTCTGTCTGCCTCAGTGTCCTCAACTGTGAAGTAAAGATAATAATGGAATTTCCTTTTATTATTTCTCGAGGATCAAATGAGATATCTGTAAAGTGCTTAGAATAGTACTTGGAACATAGTAGGCATGAAATAAATGCTAAAATTATAAAAGTAAGTAATAATGGAAAAGGCATTTCCATAAAATTATTAATTTGATATGTCTCAGTCCTACTCTGTGGAAAAGATGACCATCTTACTTGAAGAATGAGAACTAGTGTCAAGAAGACTGCTAGTTAGAAGTCTTTATGAGATATAAATGAATCTTGCTTGATCCTACATGGAACTTTGACACTGAAGAATGTGGGGTAAGGACTTGGAGGAGATTTTAATTTCACTACTCTCCCTTCCTCCCTCTCTACTCCCTAGTAGAATGTAAACTCCTTGCATGGAGGATTGACTTCTTTTTTTGTTTTTGTCTCCCTAGACCCAAGCCCAGCATTTCCACTTCAATTTGATTCAATTGAATTCAATTCAGCATGAATTTATAAAACACATACTATGTTACAGGCATGGTGATTGGAGACACAGAGTCAAAAACCACAATGGTGTTTGGTTTTGAGGAGCTTTCTTTACAGACACACACAAATACAAAATAATTACTCATTGGAGGTTGTAAAGGTTCTATCAACTTGGAGAATCATGATAAACCTTTCATAAGAAGTCATACTTGAGGGGCAGCTGGGTGGCACAGTGGATAGAGCACCAGCCCTGGATTCAGGAGAATCTTGAGTTCAAATGTGATCTCAAAGTATTAATTAATTGCCTAGCTGTATGACCTTGGGCAAGTCACTTTAAGCTCATTGCCTTAAATAAAATTTTTAAAAAAGACCTAAAAAAAAAGAAGTCATATTCGAACTGCTGTGATCTGCATAATTTGTTGTGCTAAATAGCACAAATATAGTTTGGTGAAATAGCATATCTTCAGTGACTCTCCACCTGCAACTTATCTTCATACACACACACACACACACACACACACACAGACTATGCATAACATACATATACATATACAGTGGTGGGATTCAAATAGATTAACATCTGGTTTTCTGCCCTAATGACCATTCTAAGTATATAACAAGATATACTGAAAGATAGTTTAATATTTCATGCACTTAATACTCAAATAAGAAAAAGAGGTAGACAAAACTAGATTATGTTATATTACTCATAGTAAGAAAATGTATCCTTATGGTGCAAAAGGAGTCATGTGACCACAACAGCCAATGTTGGAACAGATGCAGAACCAAAACTCATTCTACCTTTTCTAACTCTTTTTTTCTTCTACTTCCAAGGTTTACAAAATGGGTGATAACATGACCCTTGAAATATATTTTGTGTGCCAGCTAGGAAGCTGGTGTTCAGGGAACACCAGTGGACTCATAATATCTTTGGGGAATTCTGGGCATAACACAAAGTGAAAATAAATGACAGTTTATCATCCTTTGGTTGTTTGGCACTTTTTCTCTTTATGTTATATGTTTGTTTATTGAAGTAACAAAAAACATAGTATTAAAATGTAGTATTTCCTCAGAGGTATAATGCATTTTAAGAAATGAATAAATAAATATTACAAGCATAGCTTCATTGATTTTTTTTCACCTATGGATAGAATGAACATTACTATGGGCACTTAGGAAATGCAATTGCACAGATGAACATTGAAAAAGAGTAAGGACTATATAACAATGTGATTTCTCCACTGGGGGCTGCCCAGGTACCCACCTTAGAGAGATCCCTGCTTACAAGTGCCATTTTAACACTGAACTCAACGTAAAATTAGGTATTGGTCCATCTGAACTGGTGCAAACCACTAGGCACAAACATAATATACCTAATAACTATGTATATTATGACATGATGGATTAATGAGGGAATCTGTATAGTAACAGTAAGAAAACATAGTCCCTTATTTAACCATCTGGTCTCAGGTGATGAACTATGATGATGAAAAAGAAAAATCAAAAAGACCGTGAGATTTAATTACCTTATTATCCATATTTCTTGATACATCTGAGACAATGTAATTGAAATGTCTCTCCTCTTCCAGAGGAAAGGGCTACATTGTTAACAGTCACCTATTGATTTTCAGATTTACATTGTTTGAGTCATGTGGGATATTTATCTTAGGCAAAAGACATGATAGTGCTAACAAAAAGAAAGATCCCACAAAATGAGCCAATCAGATAGCATATTTCATGGTGTGGAATTCCAATCATGACTCCAAGGGTGATCAAAGCCATATGGGTAAAACAATGCATTTCTGTGGTCACTAAATCTTTAGGAGGTTTCTCAAGTTATACTGTCAGGATGAGTATATGTAGCTCAGATAAATATTAAGTCCAATTCTGTGGAAAACTAAATAAAATGCAATTGATTTTTCTTTGGCAAATGTGAGGTCTAGCTAAAACATGGACAATGGAATGCACCGAATAAACCAAGTGATTGTACTCTCATCTTCAGCACACACACACACACACACACACACACACACACACACACACACACACACAGACAAACCCCAATTTCTCCAGAGTTGTATGGTAACCAGATATGAGTTCTTTCTTAATTTTTTTGGCATCCCTTTTTAAGAACAAATCTATAGTGCCCCTCAATAACTGTGCAAAATGCATATAAATTGGCAATTTTTTATGTTTTTTCAGGAGCAATTCCTCTGCCAACAAGTAAAACTCAAATGCATTCTAAAAGTCTTTCAAAATGCTGTTGACTTTGGAGGAAAACTATCCCCAAACACTGTGGTATTATATTGAAAAAAGGTCTAAAGATAAAAAACAGTATGAATTTGATTCAACAAAAGCCTACATTTTGGCAAACTATTTTTAAACCTTTAGGTTTTTGTTCAAAAATTATTAAACATTCAAGGAGATCAAACAGTCCTTTATTTCCAGTATCACCTACATCAAAGGCAAGAGAAAAGCCATTGGGAATTCAGGACCAACTTATTACAATAAAGGTTCCTCATACATCATTCTCCAATTTAAATCACTAATACAGCAAGCTGGAAAAAAAATTGGATCACAAATTGAACTCATTCCGATTAATCAATTCCCAGATTATAGGTGATGGAAAGAAAAAAAATAATTGTATAGCTTCTAAAATATAGCAGATTAGCACACAAGGTTGATAGGTTATAGTTGCTCACATCTTATTAGCACATAGGAAGGGTATTTGACATTGTTTGACTCTGTAGATGAAGAAATAGGAAAATTATGTAGTCAGCCTTTTGAAGTACAAAACATACATGAAGGAAGCTGACAGAGTAAATATATACAGAAAGGGAGCTGACAGAGAATATTACATCAGGCTATGAAACAAAGCCCACAGAGACCTCTCAGAAACATACCTACAGGAGGCCATTAAAACAACAAAGCTCTTGAGGTAAAATTCTATCTAAGTGGGTTTAATCAAAGAGCAGCAGGAATCTCATATTCTTGTTCTATCCTCACCAAGATTAATATCATCAGTTCCTCCGGGCACTCCAATAAGAAACAACATTTCAAAAACACTCCCAGGTTACACTGAAAAGAAAAGAAAGGCAGGTATACTTTCTGTATAATGAAAGAACTTTAGGATTGAGGAAGGTAGGGATTTTTATGAAAGCAAAGGCCACTCCACATTTTCCATTCCATATTTTACAAGTGGTAGTGTAATGGAGTGAAAAAGTGAAGTAGCTAGCTGGCTAGAGTGGGCAGAGTGTGGAGTCAGAGTCTGGACTAATTTTCATGAATTTAAATTGGTCTCAGATACTAACTAACTGTGTCCTGGGTAATTCACTTAGTCCTATTTGCCTCAGTTCCTTATCTGTAAAATGAACTGCAGAAGAAAATGGCAAACCACTCCAATATTTTTTTGCCAATAGAACTCCTTGGGGGGTTTCACAACTGAAACAATTGAACAACAACAAAATAGTGACAGAATGCTGAATTTAGAGCACTGAATTAAGAGTCACAGAATTTGAGATTTGAATACCTGCTCTACTACTTACTACCTAAGGAAGTTTGTGCAAATCTCAAATATCTGGGTTCCCAGTTTTTTTAAACTGCAAAATAGGGTCATTGAACTTAATAACCTATAAGGTTGATCTTGTTCTATTTTATAGAATCATATCACATACAATATATCATATGAAGTAAGGTTCCAAACAGGTCAGACCTGGGCAAATTTTGGTTTTGGCCATTCTTTTTGGTATTCTGTCTATTCTTTTACAACTCTGTTCTTGTCAGTGTTCTATCCTTACTTTCTGCTTCTTCTACCATCTATCTAGTATCAAATTGTCTTAGCTCTAATGATGATGATGAAGATTTTTCTGCCTGTGAATTACTGAGTGATACTCACATAACATTTCCATACTAAACTCCTGAAGAACCAAAAAAAAGCCTTTAAGTCATTAAGGTATTAGATTCACTGTGCCTTCATAGATAAGAAGAAATATCATTCCAGTAGATACTTTATAGTGCTCATAATGAGTTTAGGCAAATAAACTGATATAAAGAAAATGACAGTTAATTCAACCACTCAACATATATTATAGAGAACAAGTGAATGTAGTGGCCAGAGCAATCACTGAAAATGAACACAAAATGCAGATAAATTATATCCCAGGAATGACTAGTTACTGATGCCATGGCCATTTTAGAATAACCATCAGTAAGGTCAGATCAACTAGTTAAAAGCAATCCAAATTCAGTATCAAACATAGAAGAAATGATAAAGCTGAGTAGAAAATATCATGCATTTTTATAGAAGTTCTAATCTTCTATTTATGTAGTCAAATCCAAAAAAGAAAATATGAAAATAATGAATATCAATAAGTTTTAAAGTATTTTAAATGATATAAAAGAATTCCACTGCAAAAAAAAGATAAAAGAGAACAGAAATTGTCTTAACCAAGACTTGGCAGTCATATGGATGATCAACTGAGATTGCAAGCTCATTTGCAAAACATAACAGAAGTCTAGAAGTGATCTTTTTATTAGACCTGAAAAAAAAAAAGCCATTGAGTTGAAAATAAGCCCATAGAAACTTGTCATGAAACTAAGCTAAATCAGAATCACTTTGAAAATATTTATAGATGACACTGGAAGGGCAACAAATAGATGTGAAGGTGATCCATTCTAATTAAGTTCTAGAGCAGAACCATTTTAATTGGACAATTTCACTTCCTCACTTGTAGGGGAGGTCCCTAAAGAATGGACTTTATATTTGTGAGGAAGTGGCAATGGAAATTAAGAACATAAATGAGTAGGGTGTCTCCTACGTGTTCACATACATACAAAACGATTCAAGAGGTAATGAAGTTTTAAAGATACACTGCTGTAAATATTAAGAAATCTCAAAGAAATTAAGATTTTAAAATAATATAGAGATCTTGACAGTACTTTTTTAAAAAAAGACTGAAAATTCATTAGCAGTTACCAACTTAAATATCTACTTTTTAATTTCTAAAATTTTTAAAAATTGTTTCTGCACATATCAAAGTTTATCTATGATGAAATATTAAAAAGGAATAATTAAGCTTTCATTAATATTATTTATAGCAGATTCCATCTTTATAATTATGCAACATACTGAAAGGTTTGTGAAATATCTTGCTATGTCTATTGTTTGTTGATTTAGGTTTGTTTGTTTGTTTGTTTGTTTGTTTTTGTAAGCAGTGGGGTTAAGTGGATTGCCCAAGGCCACACAGCTAGGTAATTATTAAGTTTCTGAGTCTGGATTTGAACTCAGGTACTCCTGACTCTAGGGCCTGTGCTCTAGCCACTGCACCACCTAGCTACCCCATGCAGTACCTAGCCTCCTCAATTGTTTTTTGATTTAAAAAATGTATTTGATAGAAACTTAAAGGTTCTCCTCAAATATCTCTTTTCATACTCATAGAAGATATTATACTATTATACTTGTGTCCAACCTTAAAATACTTCAAAGTCTTCTCAACAAAATACATATCCATATGAAACTGTTCAGCCTGACCAAATCACTCTAGAAAAACAATATTCTGAAAAATATATATTGATCAGATTAAAAAATACAGTTGTATGTACATTGAATATATCATTATATAAATAAATGCATCATTGTGGGTATTCTCCCAGTGACATCATAAACTTCATGAATCCTTCTGGTGAAAAATGTACATCACTTAGTGGGTAAGCTTGTAATGATTAGCCTATCTTAGTTTATCAACAATGCTCTTTGGAATGTAGACACAAAGTCTACTCTTAGGACCATACTTGAAATCTTTCCAACTTCTAAGAAACTATTAAAGATTACAGTCCTCTGCTATAGCTTTTGATCCAGTGTCACCTCCCTGCAATGACGAGACATGAGATTGGTTTTTTCATTGCTCTAACCTTGGGAAAAAAGGCACAAGGGGAATACATGTCAACCTTAACAGAATTAAAACTACCAAATCAAAGATTCTCAAATTGAAAGGGATCTCATATATTCTTTAGTCTTGTTTTCCATCTAAGACAAGAATCCTCAGTACAGAATTCCAGAGAGGTGATTGTCCATCTAGTCACTTATTAGAAACTCCAGTGATAGAAAGAAGGCAATTTTCTCCTCTCCCATCTCTGAGGGATATATTTATTAAACATATTTAACAGCTGTTCATATAGGACATTTTCCACTAAAGCCTTCAAAGTTCTTGTTTAAATATTGCTATTATGACCAAGATCCATCAAGCCAATTTCATTTTTGGGTAGATTTGAATCACAAGAAATTTTTTTTCTAAAGGATAATATGATTCTTATGTAATACAATCTATGAGAAACAATAAGATTCTTTAAAGATATTTAAAAATATATCTTTCAGTCTAATGAATTAGATTAGGCCAGAAGTTTAGTTTTCTTATTTTTCCATCAAATCTCATGAGTTTAAATAATGGGCAATTTTTTTCCACATGAAAATTCCTTTCCATGCACTCAACTCTGAATTTCACTTCTATAGACATCCTTGAACTTAAAAAAATCCTTGAAATTTATAATATGTGGTCAGCTTATATTCTCAGTCATAACCATGTGTGTCAAAATGTGGCCATTAATTATTTTAATGTTATTTGTTCTTTTATGGAAACCAAGAAGAAGAATTTTACTTCAGTTTTAAATATACTCTCCTTATTCTATCATTCAGAATAAGCCCTTCTCCAAGGGCTTTGTCCAAAGTTCAATTTCTCTTTTTAAAAACTTATCATCAACTTATAATAGTCCTTTACCTACATCTCTAATCTTTTTAATCTTATTATTCACCTTTTGTGTTCTCTCTTTTGGTCTTTCACCATAGTTGGGTTAATTCAGAGTCATATCTTGCAATACAGGGTCATAGAATATTAAATTTGGAAGTTGCCTTAAAGAGCATTTGATTCAACTTACTCATTTCACAGATGAGGAAATTAAAGCCCAGACATAGGAAGTGTCTCAAAGTCACAAATATGACATGTCAGTTTGTGTCAGAGCTGGAATCACAAACTATGTCTAGAACACTCAGATCTTTTTGCTACATTTAACAGTTTTCCCCCCAAAATTCTATCATAGGATCTATACCAAGGACACAGGAGACCCAGGCTCTGGTCTTGGTTTCTTTTGCTGATTCAGTAGGTTCCTGAAGAAAAAAAATATCCTCTCCTTGTTCTCTATTCTAAAATGTGGGTCATTTGTCTATACATCGCTGCAGGAATCATGGAAAATAGCTGACGAGGAGATATTTAGAAAAACATTGCAGCAAGGAAATTCTTAGCAATATCTCTTTTCTCTTTGTTCCTTAATTTCTCAATGTTTTGCTTAAGATTAATGATTTGAAATATTATTTCTGTCTTTTTTTCATTTTACATAATCTAAAACTTAGAAAGTCAAATATATCTGAAAACAGTTTGATGTAAACTCAACATTTTCTTCTTTTGTCTAAATGATTATTTTCATGATCTTATGAATTATAAAAGATAATGACACTTACAAAGTACACTTTTTAATGTCCAGTTTTGGTAATTAATTTGTAACATGCATGTATTAAGGGAAATGAATTTAACCCTTAAATCAATAATTAAGATTTTTTTTTTACTTTTATTACAATAGATCTTATTTGCACTCTCAGAGTTTGTCAATTCTGTAGGTTCAGAGATACCAAATGAAGGATCATCTTCATCATTTAAGGAGAAATATTTAACTTTATTCCTATAAAATGTTGAACACTAATACTCTAAAAGCATCTAGATTAGTGTCAGATCCCATAAGATATTCTCTTACAATTAAACTCTAGAAAAATTTCAGGGATTTTTACTGATCCCTGAAAAATTGATAGCAGAATAGAATTAGATCACACTGATAAACTCTAGTTCCTGTTCTTTTTACTGAGATAGAGAGACTACATGGTGAAAAAAAGTTACTGAACTAAGAAAGTCATTCAAAGTCTAGGCTCAGGTCAGTAGCAGTTAAATCTTCAAACTGTAGTTTTATTCTAAAGTTTACTACTGCTCTCACAAAATATTACATATTCATTTCACATTTCAGCCTATATGCGGAATGCAGGGATTCAAAAGCAGCAACAGCAGACATTCTTTAGTGGGCCCTCAATACAAGTGAGAATTCTTGGCTAAGTCACAAGGTGAAAAGTCTTCTTCTAAACATCTACAGATTCTGAAAATAGCAACTAAAGTCATACAGAGAAATTGATGCATGGACCCAATACGGATAACATATCAAATTATGTATTTGGATTTGGTGGTTTGAAAGAGAATAAATAATACAAATGAAATTGTGAGACACATGAAGTTTCTCTTCCTTATCATCTTCCCCCTTTTCATCTATGTTACCTTCCCTAATGCCCTAAGATGTTCTGGGAACCCTGCCTGACCTCCCTTTGCTTACCCATAGACTGAAAATCATATCCCATTATAGAACTAGGATCCCCATTTCATTCAGACCTGTACACCTGCCTTTATACATTACAAACTCCTGCCCATTTAAATTTTGAAGCTGCTATAATCATCTCTCTTATCTCTTGCCCCCTTTTCATTCCCTCTGGATCAGACTCAGGGACATCCACAGTGTCAGTTATTTAAGTTGATAATGTAATATGTGCTAATAGAGAAGCTTATAATATTAGAGGTTGAAGGGATCTTGGAGGTCAATGAGCTATCAGTGCAGCCATTATGTATGAAATGTAGCACTTGATTGCAGAACTTTCTAATTCATATCTTTCTGCTATACCCATGTTGCTTCTTTCCCTTTGATTATTCATTATGCATATCTCATTTAAAAGATAGTTTAGAAATCTTTGGAGTAAGACAAAGATAAGATAAAGAATATTGTAATTATGGAAACCAAGACTTTGGAGCATGGAAATATTCTTTGGTAAATGGTTCTGCTCCACCAAGCATGTGTAAAAGACAAATATTTTTTATTGGTTGTGGAGCTGGAAGTGATGTTCACTCAAAGGTTCTAATCAACCAGAGGAATTCTGGTCCTCATTCCTGACTAGTGTTCAGGGATAGAAGCAAGGATTAAGCCTTTGGTGTGGGGGCAGAGACCTTAGACTTTTATCTCCTCCATTAGGACATGTGACCTATAAGCACTTGGTCCTGCTGCTGCTTTCTTATTGTGTTTATTCTTTCTTTCTTTTAGGTGGTGATAACTACTACAACCTTGTGAACTTTGAAAGGTTAAGAGAGTGAATCACCAGTTATCTTGGAGTTCGAGTCTATTCTAGGATTTGCTGGAATTCAAATAACGAGATACAAAGTCCCAAATGACCTCCTTAAACCATTGCAGCAAAAGCAGAGATGCAAGCTCATTTATTGATCTGCTATGCTGCATTTTTTAATTAAACTTGGTGGGGTGTGGGGCAGCTAGGTGGCACAGTGAATAGAGCACTGGCCTTGGAGTCAGGAGTACCTGGGTTCAAATCTGACCTCAGAAACTTAGTAATTACCTAGCCTTGTAGCCTTGGGCAAGCCACTTAAACCCTTGAAAAATCTAAAAAAAAACTTGGTCGGGTGAATGCTACATAGAAATCTTTTAAAAATTTGATTCTACACTGCTTTCCCAGATATCAAGATGTATAGGGAAAAATAGGCACCATATTTTGGAGGTAAATAATTGCATTTTTATCATTATTTTGTTTTTCGAGTAAATATTCCTTTGTAAAAATTAACGGAAATTAATTGGTTAAAGTAATTGTTATGTAGCATGGGCACTAACCATTGGTGACTAAAAGTTTATGCGGCGAATGTGCTGGAATGGGGTTTTGAACTGACAACATTAGAGAAGAGGCACCTCCTCAGAGGTACCCCCTAGAACACTGAGAAGGAGCTATAGCTAGCTTTACTCTGGGAGAATAAATCCAGAAGCTTACCACAGGAAAATCAAAGAGATAAAGACATTTCGTATTTAGAAAGAAGGACTACAAAATATTAGAAAGGCAATTTATTCCCTGAATCATGGATTTAGCTATAGAAGAGACCAGACTTCTTATTTGAAGGTCAGAGAAACAAAATGAGTTTATCCAAGACATGTGAACAAGTAAGTGGAAAAGCCTGGAGTTGAATTTATGGTCCTCAGAGTGAGCTAACCCAGTCACCCATCCTGTTTGTTACATGTCCAACACTCATCTGCCCCATGTGGTTGGAAAAGGAAACACCTTAAAATGATTAGTTCATGATGTAGTGTTAAAGAGATATAGTTTCTAATTTAATCAAAGTTCATTCTTTAGTGTAATCATCAATAACAAGGTTTTGTCTTAGAAAGAATCTTAAAAAAATCATTTGGTCTAACCCAATTCTCATTTCACATAAGAGGAAAGTGAAACCCATAAAGGAGAGATGACTTGCCCAAGGTCCCACAGGTAATAATAGGATAGTAACCAATGTGAAATTGGGACCAGCTATCACGCTTAGCTTCTTGGTCATTTCCTTAATAACTCCCTGATCTTCAAAATAACATGAGATTCACCATATTATACTGGAAAGAACTCTAGAATTCAAGCATCCTTTGTTTCTGGTCCTGGCTTTGAAAGTCTGATCTTGAGCAAATCCCTTAATACCTTTGGGATTCATTTTTTAAAAAATCTATAAATTTCATCTCTAAGTCCCTTTGATTCTGAAATTTATTGATATATTTTAAATGTAATTCAAATGGTATACCTCTTCCCCCACAGTTCTTTGCATCTTTATTTATCAACATTAGATTTTTGCATGGTGTATCCAAGCTTACATATTCTAGCAGGTTACCTAAAGGAATAGGAACAGTAAGTAACCAGTAATTAATAAAGAAAGTCTAGTTTAAAAATACTTAATTGTATACATAATATATAAATAACTTATCTTGAAATTATTTCTCTGATTAGGAATTCTATTTTTTAAAATCAGTATAATCAGAATTCAGTTTTATCACAATTTCTCAAATATTCTTATTGAATTCTTGTGGCTATTATGACTTTTAAAAGATAATGAAGTTCACATTTACATCCTGTTCAAAGTAACTGATTTCTTTTTTTTTATTATTTTTGCAAGGCAATGGGGTTAAATGACTTGCCTAAGGTCACATAGTTAAACCAGTATTAAGTGTCTAAAGTCACATTTGAACTCAGGTCCTCCTGACTCCAGGACTGGTGCTCTATCACTACATCACCTAGTTGCCCCAAAGTAATTGAATTCCTAAAGGAAATTATATGAGAGGTTTTTGCAGTAGGGGAAAACAACTAAGAGTAGATCTAAAATATTATTGGTGAAGGTAACTCCTTGATAAGAAAAGTCACTTTAGCAATGTAGGTCATTATTTCTCTGACACTTATTGAAGTGCCTAGAGTAATGAGAGATTGATTTTCCCAGAGTCACATGGCAAATATATAAACAGAGATAAAAGCCAAATTTCATGAAGTTTTCCTTACTTTTTTTTTGGCAAGGCAGTGGGGTTAAGTGACTTGCCCATGGTCACACAGCTAGGTAATTATTAAGTGTCTGAGGTCCTCCTGACTTCAGGGATTTGAACTCAGGTCCTCCTGACTCCAGGGCCAGTGTTCTATCCACTGTGCCACTTCATTGCCCCCATGATCCTTACTTTTTTTTAGATTATTTTAAAATTTAAATTCTTTGGAGACAATCAGGGTTAAGTGACTTGCCCAGGGTCACATAGCTAGTAAATATCTGAGGAGAAAAATTCACTCTGTTTCTCCTGACTCCAGAGCCAATGGTTGAACCACTGAACACTCAAGTTGTCCCAAGTCTTTTTTTCAAGTAATGTTGCCTTTCAAAGAACCTCTATAGTGAGTAGAATTTGGGAAAGTGGAGGTAACTAGATTATGCAAGTTGTCCCAAAATTCTTAGAGTAGTTATAAATAACTTAAAATTATCTGGATTAGCAGAGAGGAAGAAGTCTATACAAACTCAATGGTGAATAATAAATAGTCAGAGATGGAGTTGCTTATTTTGAACTTCAGAAGTATAGCTCATGTTTCAAAGAGAAAGATGTAAAAGTATTCTGGCAATTGTTGAACAATCAGTTCTCTGAAAAAATGTATGGAAAATAAAAAAAACATGCTTTTAAATTTAATCTGCATCATTAATATTTTCCATTACTTTCTTAATTCTAGGAATCAACAAATTATTAACTAAATCATGATTTGTAGTGTCTGCTAATTTCTGCTTTGTAAATTCTCCCACTGAAAAATTTAACAATTAGCTAGCTGGTCTGAGCTGGTTCCAGCATACTCCTATCAAGTGACCACAGCTCCTTTCATAAATCAATATTCTCTTAGTCTCTTAGAGACTATGGTTATGAAAAAAAAACCCAAACCCCCAAACTATCTAAGCAGTGGATAAAGCACACAGATTTCCAGCAAGTAAATCACAGCGGCCTCACAGACACATTAATAGACAGAACCAAACACTGTGGCGATACTGACATGGATGGATGGGAAAAATCCAATGTATAACTCAGAAGATTTTATCATGTCAACAAAGTGGTTTTACTTATCACAGCCTTGCGTTAGCATTGAAGAAGTTATTTTTCAGCTCTCAAAATTGCATGCAATATTTACAATGGTTGCATGTATTTAAGGCTAAGCATTTCAAAGGATAAAAGAGCTTTCTATATAGGGAGAAATAAATATATTAAATGGGTGCGGTAGACCTAGACTATGAGACTCAAACTTGTTTTATGTTTTGCTGGGAGTTTAATGTCTGAGAGCTAAATTGTAAGTCCTGAACCACACATTTTAACTGCAAAGAAAGGTGCTAAAAACTATGAGTATACTGAAGCTGTTGAAGCACTAAAGAAATCACTTTAACACCTCGTGTCTTCATTTGAAACAGAATGACAATTCATCACAAAGAGCAAAGAAGGTAGGATGGTCTATGCTCATAGGTAGGGCAGATGTCCATGATGGCTGTACCCAGGAATTCTGATAGATGACTGGAAGGGATGAAGCAGGGTTTGATTCCCTTGGGTCAAATTCTTTTTTCAGCATTCTTTATTCTGTTTTCTTGGAAACCACTATTAAATAAGGAACTCTGAATGTGTTTGCTGTAGCCTGACATTTGCATCCAATTTGCTTAATTTTATGGAGATTGAGAATGGGTAGATGAGGAGGTATATAGCATTTGCAAGTGCAGATTTTCTTAGTCAAACAGAATTTTGAGTAATATTTTTTGAAAAAATATTCTGAGGAATGAATACTTTTTAAATAATAATAATAATGTGATAATAGTCAAAAGGAAGACCCATGGACCAGAAGAAAGGGGCTTTTATTGATTAAATTCAATCTTTGGGAACTCTGGATCAACTTCTATTCAGGGAGGCTAAAACATGAAAATTTAACATATCTTCTCAATAAAAAGGAAAGGGGGGACCCTTCATTCCCACACAAACATTCAATATAACTAGAAGTAGACAAACGTTATTGCATTTTATAGAAGATGCAGATTCATGCCTGGGCCAATAAGCCATCAAGACAATTTCAGAAGGGACCTAACATTTTCCCAGACTGATAGGGCTACCTTAGGTTTAATGGAAATGGGAAATTTCTCAGGGTGATATTCCCTTACAAGAGACCTATCTTCCTAATGTTCACATAATTACCTTCACACTTAGAAAACTGTTTGCTTGAGGCGCCCTCCATAGGAAAAAACCATGCAGATTGCTACGGTTAAGTGATCTTCATTTTCGAAAGCTCTATAAAGTTCTACAAACTGAAAGTACTATAATTGTTAGGCACCCACTAAAAAGAAAATAATTTAGGATCAAATGACTATCCACTCCATTCACCAGACTTGCATAATCCATTGAGACTGCTTCCATCTTTTTAGTCATCCAAGTTTTCAACCTAGACATCATTTATTTATGGTTCTCTACCCTCAGCCTGATATTCAAGTCCTGGTGCAAAGAAGTGTGGAGTCTTCATATACAGTATCTCTTTCATCTACTCCCTTTCCTCCTAATACCCTAGTTCAAGCCAGTGCTTCTTTTCTAGATGACTGCAGTAATTTATCTTCCCACGTAAGCCTCACCCCTCTCCAATCCATCATCTACAAGACTGCCAAATTGATATTCCGAAAAATCCAAGTCTGACTTTGTCACTCCCATAATCAATTCTCCTGATGCAATTTATTTTCCACTCATACCAGACAATCTACTGGTCCCCATATGTGCGAAGACTGGAAGTCTGGAAGACCTAAGTTCAAATTCAGTCTCAGATACTTACTAGCTGTGTGCTACTGGACAAGTTATTTAGCCACTGGAAAAATGGCAAACCATTCCAGTTTCTTTGCCAAGAAAATCCCAAATAGGGTCACATGGTTAGACAAAATTGAAGAACAAAACCAGCATAAGACGATTCATCTCTCACTTCTACAAGTTGTCCTCATGAATGAAAGGCTTTCTCTCTTCTGTTTCTTTGAAATTATTTTTCCTTTGCAGTTTCAGGGGAAGTGTCATGTCCTACAATGGGGTTTTTAGATTCTTTCAGTTGTTACTTTTATTTTCAATTCACTTTGTGCTTGTACACACACACACACACACACACACACACACACACACATATTCTTAGGGAGTATTCTGATAAATAGTTAACAACCAGTTCACCAAAAAAAATTACACAAGAAACATTTTAAAGCTTAATATCCACCATAACATTTTTCTCCAGTGTTTTCTAAATAGATAGATTAAAAAGATAAATTGAATTCTTATTTGTAGCATTTGCTTATTTCTGCAATTTAGATACTCATACAGAACATTTAACAATTGGCTCTCATGAGTTAATTTGAGCTTCCTCCAATACTATACCATAAATATACCTGATATGTTATATTTATGTATCTTCCAACAAAGTATAAATCCTTTGTGGGCAGGGACTGCTTTGTATTTGTATTCGAATCCTCAGTGTCTAATAGAGTGGCTGGCATAAAATAACCACTCAAAAAAACATTTGTTGAAAGTCAAGGGCCAAGTTTGACCATACCTATTGTGGTTCTATTACTTGCATTGTACTGGTCCCAATTTGAATCTGCTTCAAGAATTTAGCATGGTCGAAGAACTTCTCAATCTGGTTTTAGGGATTTATTTGACCTGCTGATAACCATAGGTGCCAACTCTGGTGTTGAGAGATTTCCAGGAGTAAAGTTTCCAGGTTTGTCAGGAGTAAAAAGTGGGGTGGTCTGTGAGTGTGAGTGTGTGTGTGTGTGTGTGTGTGTGTGTGTGTTTCAGGGTCCTTCACTTCTATCCTAGTCTTTTTTTTTTAACAGATTTTTATTTTCTCTCTTGTTTTTACATTGCATACATTTTCCATCTCCTCTCACCTTTCCCCCTTATTGAAAGTCATTCTTTATAATGAAGACTTAGGAGAAAGAAAAAAATTAGCCAACTATTCAATATATTGAAAAAAAAATCTGGATTATATGTGATGTTCCACTCCTAAGGTGCTCTACTTTGGCAAGGAGTATTTTATCATATCTAATTTCTGGGGCCAAGTACAGTGTTCATAATTTCTCCTTCATTCAAATTTGCTGATTTGTGGTTGTTGATTTTTTTATTTAAATAGTTTCAATCTTTGTACATGGAGTTTTTCTGCTGTCTCTGTGTTTATTTCCAACCCATGTCTGTGTAGGTGTTCACTTCACCAACAATGAAACATAATTCAAACTCCCTGAGGGCAGGGATATCCCTGTCTCCCTCTGTCTTGTTTCTCTATCTGTCTGATGGTTTATCTCTTTTCCCTTCCTTCTTTACTAGTGTAGCAATATTATACATATAGTAGTTGTTAGCAAATGTCTATTAAAATGAAAGTATGGTGAAGATGAATATTTTATGATTGTATATAAAGTATAATGCTTATAATTATACAAGTATCACCGTAGAGGAGTGATGAGAAAACATATTTTTTTCCTCTTTTCACTAAAATAAATGGAGAAACTATCTTTATGAACTATTGCATATACTATTAGACACAGCGTATTGTGTTGATTTTGCTAAATTACTTTCCCTCACATTATTGTCTTGTTTTACCTTTTTGTTAAAAAGGTGGGGGGTAGTGTTAAATACCATATTTCCCCATGTATAAGATGCACCTAAATTTTTTAAAAATGTATTACTTAAAGTTATTAAACTCAAGTTTTATTCATCATGAAATTTAAGGACTCAGTTTTCAGACATCTTTTGGGCAAGTCTGGTGCATATTTGCATATTTATTCAATTTCATTTCATAAAAATGAAGCACCAATTGTGTCTTCTAATGAAAAAAATTTCATCAACAATTTTTCTGGCCTTATGTTGAACCATCCTTGAGGACACAGGAATTCCAATTGCCTTTTGCTCTTCAATCCATATTTTAACTCCCTCTCTAAACCACAGCATTTTTAGTAGGGTTTCTTCTTCCTGTAGCTAGTCTCAGATTGTTTTCTCAGTTGCAGGAAGACCAAACTTCCACTTAGCAGTATGATTTCCATTTCCTTTTGCAAACTGGATCACTTGGAACTTGAATTCATCACTGTACAAAATCTTTTTTGAGCCATTTCTGGGCAGAATGTGGCAAAAGGTAACAATCTATCAGTAACAAACGTGAAACAATGAATGCAAAAATAAGTGTGATAAAGCAGGAAATGCAAGTAAAAAAAATCTACAATCATTGTATAAGACACTCCAAGGTTTTAGACTCCAAATTTTTTGAAAAAGAGTGTGTCTTATACATGGGGAAATATGATATTTAGAAATTAATATGATATAAAAATAAAGGATATATATTTAAAATAAAAAAAGTCAGGTCAGCTAGGTGGTGCAGTGGATAGAGCACCAGCCCTGGAGTCAGGAGTACCTGAGTTCAAATCCAGCCTCAGACACTTAATAATTACCTAGCTGTGTTGGCTTGGGCAAGCCGCTTAAACCCATTGCCTTGCAAAAAAAAAATTAAAAAATAAAAATAAAATTAAAAGTCTATTGAATTGAATCATTATAGAGACATTATTGATACTGGGGAAAGACATTGTGTGTCCCTATGAGGGGACAAGATTATATCTCATATAAAGCATTTCACACTAGGACCCAGGGCAAGTTTTTTTTTTTAAGTAAAATTATATTATAACATCTCACATTGCATAGAGGAATTTCACATCCCAGAAGATAGCTCCTAACAATATTTATTTGATTTGGTTAAATTGAATTCTTTAGAAGGAATACTCTTGTCATGTGCTTTTTTTTGCCTCTATTCATTTTAACACCTCAAGGAAATGAACTGTTGATACTTTACTTTTGCATTCTGGTCAATAAGAGAGCTGAGTTGTTTAGCCTTGTGTCCTGCCATCAGGTTGCAAGTATTTTTCCATTCTTTTCACCTAATCTTATATGAAATATTTCAACCACTGAAGCTTTCATTGAGAACAAGCATACACAGAAAAAGATTAGGGTGTCTAGAGAAGGAAGTTCTTTGGATAGTGTGCACATGCCATGGTAATTAAAACAGTGTTTCACACAGAACAGATGGCCAAATGTGCTTTATCAGTATTTTTCTCCTTTTTCCAATCTAAGGTATTTCTCACTGATTGACTCTATTTCATTTTCAGGTTCTTTATAAAGTAGATAAAATTTTTAGCAATTCTAATCCTTTAGTTCCCCTAAGTCTAAAGAATGTGGATGATCTTAAAGAGTTTGTTATGAAGGTATTTTTAATCATTAAAATCCTCTTATTTATGATACCACAAAACCATGGATTACAATGTCCAGCACAAGCTATTTTCTCATTATAGAAATTAATCTACATTAAACTACTTAGGTAGTACAATGTGGATAAACTGCCAACTTGAAATCAGGGAAACCTGGATTCAAATCTGACCTCAGACACTTAATAGCTATGTGTTCCTTGGCAAGTCACTTAACTCTGTCTCAGTTTCCTTATCTACAAAATGAACTGGAGAAGGAAATGGGAAACCACTCTAATAGCTTTGCCAAATAGGGTCATGAAGAGTTGAACACAACTAAACAACAGTAATAAACAGTGGGAGACACTGTATATTTAATTCATAAAGATAAAATTAAAAAATAATCTGCTATCAAGGAGATTGTATTATTTTGTGGTAGAGTACACCATTTAAATAGGTAAGTGGAGCATGATAATTTGAATAAGGAGAGAGTATTACCAACAAAAGAGAATTAGTTAGGATCTCCTTGAGGAGATAGTGAATAAAATTGATAAAGGAAATTGATTAAGTATAGGCAATATGTAAGTATTGCAGTCAAACACCATTCATGAATGAACTGCCTAAACATAGAATAATGTAACTGAGAGAGCTACTGTGAAAAATTAATAACCAAAGGAAGCAACATTTGATTCTAAACAGAGAAAAGGCTAGGAAGATGCAAAAAATATATAAAAGAAAAAGTAGAAAATTATGCAATGCACCTGATAGGGAGAGAATGTAGGGCACACTGTAACATATTCAAGAAATTTCTAAACATGGGAAACTGGAGATAAATCATTATAGTATAGGAAAGTACAGACAAAAGAGCAATGGTCCTGAAATCAGAGGACTTCATTCAAATTCTGCTCCTGATACATACCCATCTCTGTGACCTTAGACAGGACGCTTAACTTCCCTGGTTTCATTTTCTTCTATAAAAAGAGGGGATTTGACAGTGATTTCTACCATCACTTTGATCTCCAGAGTAATGAAGGAGAAGGGAAACAATAATTTATTAAAGTTTTTACTGTGTGCTTTATATTGTGCTAAGTGCTTTATAAATATTCTCGTTTGATCATCAGAAAAGTGCTGTGATTTGGGTGCTATTATTAGCCCCATTATTTAGTTGAGAAGACTGAGGTAGATTTAATGACTTTATCAGGATCACGTAACCAGGAAATGTTTGAAGCTGTATTTTTTTTTAGGTTTTTGCAAGGCAAATGGGGTTAAGTGACTTGCCCAAGACCACACAGCTAGGTAATTAGTAAGTGTCTGAGGTCGGATTTGAACTCAGGTACTCCTGACTCCAGGGCCGGTGCTCTATCCACTGTGCCACCTAACCCCTGAAGCTGTATTTGAACTCATACCTTCCTTATTCTATATTCAGTGCTCTACTACATCACCTAGCTGTCTCTGATGTTATAATGATGCAGGTTGGGGAATTAAGACCCACAGAGATTGAATGATTTATCCCAGTTCACACAGACATAGAATTTTTCTATCACTATGCAGTTTTTCTGATTTCTAATGCAGTACTCTTTCCACCTTTCTATGCTTCCTCTAAAACCTTCTCTAACCATAACTAACATTCTTCTCAAAGAGAAAGCCATCTCGATTATGTTTGTTCATTCGTTATATAAACATAAAAGTACATGAATTTTCAGAGCTACAAATACAGAATTTCTGTCATTCATCTTCTTGTCTACTTATCATCAAAATGTGAACTCTTACAGATAGTGATTCACCAAAATAGCAAGGAAGTATATCTTTTGTCCTTGGTGTTTCATCTTTTTTTTTTTTTTTTTGGCCTGATAGAAGGGGGGTGAGGGGGAGGGGGGCATCTGTAAAGGATAGGTCTTGAAGTCAGTGGTGATTTCACTCACATTTTAAGTGGTTTCTCTTTGAGGTATAGGCTAATTCCTTCAGTATAATAGTACTTTAATTCTGGCATTGGGATAATAATTGCATTTTACAGATTAGCTGAGTCAAATCAAGGTTTTGGAGGAATGTTCATGTTTAGGAAATGCATCAAAGAGTAATTTCTTTTTATATTCTGGACCTCTTTGTAGATGGTAAGGCTATCAACCCCTTAACAGAATAATGTTTTAAAATGTATAAAATTAAATGGATAGAATTATCAAGGAAATCAACTATATTGAAATACGATTGTCAAATTATTTTTAAAAATGGGGCTAGTCTCCAGGGTGAGTTCTCTATGGAATCTGGGACCTTATTCTTAGAGTTTGTTCCACTGTAGTGTGTGGGAAATAGACATCCTTGATGCCCATTTTTCAGATATTCTCATTATGTGGCAGAATTCAGCAGGTGTTTGCTCACTGATCCAGGAAAGGGGAAGATGGGCTGGGATTAAAATTGTAAGTCCACAGCTTTATTTCAGTCCCACTGTGTGTTGCTCTGTATTGGCAATAATTATGTTGCTGCAATAGTAATTCTACTAAGTACAATAGGAAACAGAGAAGCTTGGCTGGGAAGCTAATGGAGGGAAGCGACCATCTGTGGAATTGTAACCAAATGCCTCTAAAAGAAACAGTCATAAATGTAACCAGCCATCTTGCTGATTAGCTTTCTCATGGACAGGATTTCAGTTGCTGAAATGAACCAACAATATCATTCACTTCAGGCCAATAAATAGATGGGCAGCCATTTGCTCATTGTATTCCAATGCATTCCAAGCCAACTTGGACAAAGGGTTGCAATCAAATTATATAAAATGACGAAGACTGTTCATATACCTTTAAAGCGATAAATTAAAATAGCACATGATAAGACTTTATTCTGGTATCGATAAGTTAGTTTCTTTGCAATTCAGTTTATTAAACTATGACCTTTTATAGTTTGGCTAGCATGAGTTAATAGTTGAATTGTAATCTTTAACCTTTGAGTTCCTTAATATAAAAAAAATAATTTTAATTTTCCAATAAAAACAAAAGAAACAATTCTCAAGCAATTTTTTTTCTCATTGAGCATCCACACAATATACATTTTTTTTAGGTTTTTGCAAAGCAAATGGGGTTAAGTGGCTTGCCCAAGGCCACGCAGCTAGGTAATTATTAAGTGTCTGAGACTACATTTGAACCCAGGTACTCCTGACGCCAAGGCTGGTGCTTTATCCACTACGCTACCTAGCCGCCCACAACACAGATTTCTATAAGAATACATTTATACTATCGTTTTTTTCCCCTTTCACAGATTTTTACTATAGGTTCTACAGTTCTTACTTTCTTCATCTAAATTCAAGTATTTCTTTGAAACTTTCTGGGTTTTCTTTACTGAAATCCATTTACATGAGAATTACCTGAGTTAAAAGGGAAGAACATCATTTTTTTTAAGCAGTGAAGATTTTCAAATTTCCAACTCAACACATTTATTTCATGTTTCCACATATTTTCATCCTACATTATGGACCGTGTCAGAAAAATTAGAAACCAAAATTGATTTTTTTTCTGAGGATTTTGTAGGTCATAGGTTGAAATTTTTCATATGGGAGTTAGAAGCTAAGATTCTAGTCTCAGTTCCACTACCTTGGTGCTCTTTGTCAAGAAATGTTTTTGAGTCCATCTCCTTTTTTAAAAAGATAGAGTTGGAATAGCTCATCCTTTGCCAGCTCTAAAATTTTAGTATTCTTTTATAAAGTAATCCTATTTCACTTTGCACCCTGCTTCTTCATTTTCTCTCTCTGCTTTTCTACTTATTCTCTTCTTTTACTACTTTTTTTAAACTAAGAATTTATAGTTTAGGGCAGCTGGCAATTCTCCCAAATCATATTGAGAATTTCCCTTTGTTTTAGTCAGGAGAAAACTAGCTTTCAATTCTATTTCTAACAATTACTAGCTTTCACTAGGCTTTCTGTGAGTTTTAATTTCCTCATCTGTAAAATGGGCATATAATCTTTACAATCTATTTCACAAGGTTATGGCAATGATAAAATGATACTATCTATAAAAACATTTTTTAAATTTTATAGCAATGCTATTATCCTTTCTTAAGAGCAGTATTTGCTTAGGCAAGTGTTTATGGAGAGATGTAAAACTAGAATGATATGCAAAAAGATTGTTGAAATCAATTTAAATGTGTAATTTGAGTTTGAGATTAGTGTTCTAAGGTATTTTTTACTTCTTCTAATTTAGTAATTCTTTTTTATTTTTAATTTTTATTTCTCACCCACCCACAATTTCATTCACTTTCCTTTTGGCTTCTTTTTATAGAAAACATGTCCTCTTTTGTACAATATGCTTCTTTTTGTTAAGCAATATAAATAAATGAATAGAAATTGTTTTGCTTTTATGTATGACAAGGGCTGACAATTTTTCAGCTATGGGATACCAAATTTCTGAGATTTATTCTTTAACATGTAAAGGTAAAGAAGTGTGGCCTGGGACAGGCAAGAGGCATCTTAAAATAATTTCCTTCTCAAAAAATATCTACTCTTTCACCCTAAGTACAAATGAATGTGTCTTAATTATGTTGTCTTTCAAAGTTGTTGTTGGTATTCAGTCATGTCTGACTCTTTGTGACCCCATTTTCTTGGCAAAAATACTGGATGAGTTTGTAATTTTTTCTCCAGTTCATTTGGCAGATGTGAAAACTGAGGCAAACAAGGTTAAGTGACTTGTTCAAGGTCATACAACTAGTAAACATCTAAGGCCATATTTGAACTCAGGAAGATAAGACTCCAGGAACATTCTAGCTACTATCACTTAGTACCATGGTTAAAAGGAAAGAAATGAATTCAAATGAAAAATTTAAAATATACACTGAACAGGAGTAGACACAGATAAATAAGGCAGTGCTGATACTATGACATATTAAATTTCACAATAAAATCTTCTTTTATACTTTTTTTCTTTCTTTTGTTTTTTCAAAGCAATGGGATTATGTAACTTGGCTAAGGTCACACAGCTAGGTAATAATTGTCTGAGGTTGGATTTGAACTCAAGTGTTCCTGACTCCAGGATTGGCGCTCTATCACCTAGCTACCTGACAATTTTCTTTTTCTATCCTTTTTATTTGGGTATATTTTGTTTGTTATCAAATTCATAATATTTTTTAATTAATGGAAAAAGTAAACTAGAAAAATCTTGCTAGATTTGAAATCACAATATCTGGGTTATCCTATTCCTGCTATTTATTACCTGTGTAACCTTAGGTAAGGCAACTGGAAGAAGTTAAATGGCACAGTGGAAAGAGATCTGGACCTAGAGTCTTCCTGGCTAAACTTGGTATTTCTACTTGTTTCTCACTCATTTCTATAGTCTCTGTACAGTCTTTTCTTCAAGATCATCACTGAATTGTCAATCTTTTTTTTAAGATTTTATTTATTTTGAGTTTTACAATTTCCCCCCTAACCTTACTTCCCCCCCCCCCCACAGAAGGCAATTTGCCAGTTTTTACATTGTTTCCCTGGTATACACTGATCCAAATTGAATGTGATGAGAGAGAAATCATATCCTTAAGGAAGAAACATAAACTATAAGAGATAGCAAGATCGGACAATATCAATTTTTTTCTAAATTAAAGGTAATAGTCTTTGGTCTTTGTTCAAACTCCACAGTTCTTTCTCTGGGTACAGATGGTATTCTCTATTGTAGAGAGCCCCAAATTGTCCCTGATTGTTGCAATGATGGAATGAGCCAGTTTTTCAAGGTTGATCATCAACCCTATGTTGCTGTTAGGGTGTACCGCGTTTTTCTGGTTCTGCTCATCCCACTCAGCATCAGTTCATGCAAATCCCTCCAGGCTTTCCTGAATTCCCATCCCTCCTGGTTTCTAATAGAACAATAGTGTTCTATGACATACATATGCCACAATTTGTTAAGCCATTCCCCAGTTGAAGGGCATTTACTTGCTTCTCTCAATTCTTATTCTCCATCTTTCTGAAACATTTGAAATTGTTGAGCAATCAGAAAACTTATGGTTTCTCTGTTTCTTTTCAAATCTGACTGCTCCTTGATCTCTTTTGCCAAATCTCCATTTGGGTCACACCAACTATTAACTATAGGTATCCCTAAATGCTCTTTATGATCTGGTGTCACTTATCCTATCTTTCTAACTCTCTTACTTTGTGATCTTGTCAACCCCCATGAGCTCAATTATCACATCTATACAAATTTTCCAGAGTAATATATTTAGCCCTGTATTTTGGACATCTCAATCTCCATTCCATCTTTCAAATTTCACATGTTCAATACAGGACCCATCATCTTCCCCTCCAAATCTTCCCCTTTTCCCAGCTTTCTATTACTTTCAAGATTATCACTTTCTTGCCAGTAACCAAGGATGATAAACTTGGTAGCATCCATGACTCTTTTCTCTCACTCACCTCACACATTCAGTTTCTTGACAAATATTTTAATTTTAACCTTCAAAATATCTCATATAATTATCTCCCTCTTTTTACTCACATATACACTTTGCCTTTATGGACCCCCAGCATTTGTTATGAACTATTTTAATAACATTCTAATTGATCTGCCTCTCTCAAATTTCTCCTTACTCCAATCCACTTCTCTGCAAAGTGACCTTCATAAAATACAGGTCTGACTTTCTTGTGTAATAAACTGCCTATATGCACAGTTATTTGGATGTTGAATTTTTGACATCATGTCTGTATTTTTTATTTTGAACCCTTAGCATTTGGTGTAGTTCTGAGCACATAACAAATGCCTAATTAATCTCTGTTGATTTGACTAAAAGTTGCCTCAATCACCTTAAACTGGAAAAATGTCTTTATTCTAAAAACATGAGATAATTTTCTTAAATGAGAAAAACATGAATCATAGGCTACTAAAATATACTTAATTTTCTAAACTAACAAATATGACATTCATTAATTAAGATTTAGACTTTCATGGAGATGTTTCTTCTAAACAGTAGAGATAAAAATGATTACAACAGGGCAATGGGAAGGCTGGTAGGGAGAATAAAAAGATGAAGATATTCCAGTTTTATTTCTTGAATAGTGTTTGGAACCATAGTATATGAAAGCACTGTAAATTATCTTCACCTGGTATCCTTGAACACCAGAGTCTTATCTTACTAAGTGCCATGGGAATGGGAGTGAATTAGAGACTAGAAAGGTAGGTAAGCACAGGTGATTTGGAAAATAAACAGAACACTTAGAGATCTTGATGGAGTACTTGTCTCCTTTGTCATCCTTGTCTCCCACCCCTCCAATGCTTGCCTGGGGAAGATTGAGGGAGTCCAGAAGTGGGACTCAACACAATAGTATCCAGGAAACTTGGGGCACTATTTAGAATAGTTTTAATTTCTCTTTGTTGTAAAAGTACATATATATTTACATATGAATTTGGTACTCTCCCAAACTTTCCTTGTTTGCCATTACCAGACTATTCACTTTGCACAGTGGATAGAATACCAATCCTGGAGTCAGGAGGACCTGAGTTCAAATTCAACCTCAGACACTTAATTATTGCCTAGCTGGTATGTCCTTAGTCAAGTTACTTGACCCCACAGCTCTGCAAAAATGAAAGAAAGAAAGAAATTATATGTGAAATCTTGAATATGACAAAAACATAGTCAATGAAAAGTTACATTCTACTTCTACCTATATTGCCTCTCTATGCAAAATGAGATATCTTGGACAAGAAGACATAAATTTGAATTGTGTATATGTACATGTGTGTGTAAGTATTTAAACATATATACAGTGATATGGATACATATGTGTATTATAAGTATATATTAAAAATGAAGGCAATTGTACCCCCATTCCCAAGTCAGATAACTCCAAAATACAGTCTTCAGTTGGATCATTAATGATGTAATTGTAATACAATGAAAGCTGATTTGAGGAAATCAAATCAATAGCATTTATTCAGATCAATTCTTTTAAAAAGGAAACCTTGTACAATTTTGAGATTAGGGAAAAAACTCCATAAAATAATTTTCCTCCTTTGCTAAGTTAAGGGAAAATAGAGTGACTACAGTTTTTTTCCTCTCTCAGGAATTATTCTATATTTCAAATTGCTGTTGAGAAAACCTTAGCAAATACCTGCTTTCAGAAGAAACACTTACAATTTATATATTGTACTTTTAAGCAATATATTCTTACTGTGGCTTTAAAAATCTGTCCAAACTATCATTAACATTTTGAAAGAAGGTTCTCCAGTCACTACTAAACAGAAATAAATAATTTCTGACAACAGCATTAGGGAGCATAAACATAAAATTACCTGTTATTAAAAACTGAGCACACTTTTCTAGAAGAAATATATTACTCTGCTGTAAAATAGTATGTTTGCCATTCATACTAATGTTTCAACATTATGGTTCAATCTTCTAAAGAGCTGACATGGAAAATAATGGTGTAATAAACCAATTCATCATAACGTGCAAAAGAAACCACTGGAATAAATTGCAATAACCTTTCAAAAACTAGCAGCTTTTAAAAGTATTAATTTCTACTCCAGATAATTGGAAAGGACACCTGGGTGGGTAGGCAATATTTTTTATGGGATTGTCCTGTCAGTACTTCAGATTGTCTCTGGAGTCAAGAATGATCATTTAGCACTAAATGACAGTGAATCTTGCAAATAGGTCTTCCTAGATGGTCTTTGCCATAAATTTCCAAACTTCCAGTCCCCTCAAGGTCAGCTATATAAGAGGGCAGGTATCAAATGGCCTTCACAAGGCCCTGGAGTAGTCCTCAGGCAGCCCATAAATGGACAATAGTTGTGTTGGCTGCCATAAAATCAACTTAATGGACTGACAATATAAATTACCATCAAACTTTGACAATATTCCTATATACCACAGAGTTGAAGAAAGCTTTTATATCAAACACAGAGAAAATGGGTAATAATAAGTTGTGCTCTGTATCATATCATAAATAATTTTTAACAATGCTAAGTAGTGAATGATAAATATTAGGTATTAAAGTATATTTTAGTATATTAGGAACAGCATCTAAGTAAAACAAAAATGATGCTTTCTGAAAATATGATATGTCATAATAATGCAATGAACTCCTTTGCATAAAGTTTTGTTGAGAGGTCTTATGTGTTTTTGCTGACTATCAGCAAAATTTTCATTAGGATAATACCTTTTTGTTAATCTAGTTGCATATTTGGTCTATATGATCTGCAGAGCTCAAATGAGATTTTTAAGTTCCAAATGAGTAAGTTGATCACCTTCTCTATACCCCAATTTATCCATTTATGAAGTTTATCCATTGTGAATTATCTCACAGAAGCATGAAAACAAGTGTGTTAATCCTGGGAGATAGAATTCTAATAAAACCTAGATATTGTAATTGGACAGCAGTGTTTACCTCATTGACAGAATAACTAGTGGATTTATTTGATTGATACAGTGAAAATGAGAACAGGAAAAAAAACAATTAACTTATTGAGAAAAATGCCAAGAAAATAATTAAATTGGCAATTTGAATCATGAAGAGAAAAAAAATCCTTCATAGTTTGAATTTAATTTTTTCACCTGACAATATGGGCATCATGTAGCTATAACCTATTATTATCACTATTAAGATTATTACTGTGGTGACATAGTACTAACACTGTCTATTCTTTTAGCCATTTTCATAATTAGAATTTATGATCTCTTGATTGTGAGATTTCCTCATGCATTTTTACTAAGGGAAATATGAAGGGTAAAAAAAACAAGGCCTCCTTGAATTTAATAGTACACTAGGCCAAGAAACATTACCTATGAAAAAATCTACACTTCAATGTGCTTTAAAAATACAATAATTCAAAAATTAAAATAGGAGTTAATTAGCTATGTAGAAACTTTGATAAACTATTTTTTTAACATGATTTAATGATGGTACTATTCATTATTGTTTATAGAACCCTTAGAATTCAATTGCTCCCTTTCTATTTCTACCACTATTACCTTTAACCAGGCCCTTAACACTTTATTTCTGAATTTAACTAAGGGCAATAGTTTCTTCATCTCCAATCTCATTCCATTTCAATTCCTTTCCACCCCAATCTCCCCTACCCTTTAATTAATCTTTTCTAAAACATTTCACCATATTGCTCAATGTAAAACCTTTCAATGATTCTCTCTAATTCAAACTCTAGTCTGACATTTATGGTTTGATCTGTTTACTACTTTTATTCCTTTATTTTTCCTACACAAACCCTAAGCCTGGTTAAGTTATTCTACTCTACTCATTGTCCCTACAAAGGCATCATAAATTCTTGGTTTTTATGTTACCTTACACTGTTTCCTACTGTTTAGAACCCCCTTTCCCATCTATTCTTCTCATCTAACTTTTATTCATTCTTCAAAGCTCAGCTTAATTCCTTTCCCCAGAAAACCTTTCTTGACTCCTCTAATCCACAAGGATCTCTCTGTTTCATGAATTCATTATCTATGTCACTCATTTGGTCTTTATATATTGCTTTAGGATATCTCATCTACCAAAATACTTCAAATATTCTGATATTATGCTACAGTGGCTATTCCTTTTATGAATACAGTTTTCAATACACAAATTCAACACAAAAGTATTTCAATATTTTCAGTATATCTTGCATAGTCATTGTGAGGCTAAATGAGATGTTTGTCACACAATACAGTGTCTATCACATGGTAGGCTCTATATAAATGCTAGGTACTGTTGTTGACTGTTATTATTACTGTTGAAGAACATATTGTTATTGCTGTTGCAGTTATTATTTTTGTTGAAGAAGTTAACCAGTCTTGTTCTTACACTACAGGGACATAGTCCATTGGTAAGATCATCTAGAACATTTCCTATGTAGCTTGAAGACATTGTGAAGTAAGGAGCTGTCCCTTTTTTCTTGTTTTCTTATTTCTTAGTATTCTTCAGACTTTTGTTTTTATAATGCTGTACATGTAGACAGCAAATAGGACAATAGGAAGTAGAAAGATCTAGTTTCAAGCATTAATATTGTCACTATCTGTGTGATCTTAGTCACTTAAGTTGTATGAATTTTAGTTTGTCAACAGGAATATATACATCACAAGGTCTGTCTCAAATGTCACCTATTCCAGGAATGTCCATGATTTCCTCAGGAAGAATGATTCCTCCCCCCTTGTTTGAATGCTAATCACATTCTACTTCTACTTCTACTATGGACTTTCCATATTCAAGACAATTCTTGCTTTATGAATGTAGACCTTTTTGGCAGACCTC
Organism: Macrotis lagotis; assembly: GCF_037893015.1. Classification (NCBI taxonomy): domain Eukaryota; kingdom Metazoa; phylum Chordata; class Mammalia; order Peramelemorphia; family Peramelidae; genus Macrotis; species Macrotis lagotis. The sequence continues at coordinate 117,383,898 of NC_133662.1, forward strand.
TAGTAAAGTGCCTCTTAACACAACGTGAATTTGTCTTGAGGGAGTGAGGAAGGGAGAAAAGAGCAGGGAAGATGGGAGGTCAGGAACAGAGCAGAGAGAGTAGGATGAGGAGTACATGGGGACCAGGATCAGCTACTTGGGGACTGGACAGGAACACAGACAGAAGAGCATAGGTGACATAAGGAGGCCAGATACAGTCATATGATACCTGAGTGTGGACATAAGACAGATCTAGAGAGAAGATTGGACATGGGGTATGTAGGCAGAGTGGAGCAAAGTCTCCTCTTCTTATATAGCAGATATCAAGCTAAGGGTCTGTTCTTCTACTGTCACTTGGAGGTTTTTTAAGTTCTTATGGAGGAGGTTGATTGGGAGGCTTCAGAGCATGAAGCCCAGGGGCAAGAGTAGAGAAAGAAAGAGCACAGTACTGTATAGTAAAGTTAACATGGATTATTTATTATTTTTGGAACATAGATTTCTTTCAGAATATTTTATATAAAGTCAAGCTTACACATTGCAAATTAATGTAAAGAGAGAACTCATGACATCATGTACTAATGCATTTAAGTATTGAAATATGCATTCATGAAGGGAATGTTCACACCAGCATAATAACACAACATTTTTAGTATTTTGGTAAATGAGATATCACAAACCAATATATAAAGGCCAAATGAATGGTACCGATAATAATTTCACAAAAGAGAGGGATCATTGTGGATCAATCCTATTTTATATTATTATTATTATTATTATTATTATTATTTATGTATATGTACTGTATTCTTACTGATAGATTGTAAATTCTTTTTATTCATTTTTGAATTCCCTCAGTACCTAGATTCCTTCTTGTATACATAGTAACAATATCTGATTGAATGTGAAGGAAAGCACCAAAACATATGAAGTGCTATATAAATGCCAGCTCTTGTTATTCTCATGTTTTTAATGGGGAGTCAGGGCAATGGCTAATTACCACTGGAAAGGGAAGAAAACATTACAGCACATCTCAAATAAATCAACCCAGGACTCAGTCATTCATCTCGGGTGGTACTTGCTTGTAACAGGCCTTGTAGATGTTGAATATAAAATACAATCCGTAATGTCCTTTGTTAAAATGGAAAAGTTAAGCATGAACTAGTTCATCTAACTTTTTTTCTGATGAGAAAGTCATCCTTTAATAGACAAAATCTGTTGACCTAACATTTCTTCAGTTAATTTTTAGTACCGATTCAATATTAATTTCAATATTCATATCAGGATCTTAGTATTTATTAGAAAGGATCTTTAATTTTGAATTTCTTAATGAAATTCTAGATCCCAAAATCAGATGAGCTGGTGAGATATATTATACCAAAACTTTTTCTAATTGTGAATACAAATTTAATTGGAACACAAATTACTTATAGATAACTGAAATATAGAGAAATTTTCCTTAAAGAGTTTGACTACTTAAATTTCTGTATTTTTTGAGTAAATCAGAAAGTTATTCTAACAATTGTGAAAAAATAGAATAACCTGTCAACAACATTAATGGGGTTTCTGAATTTCTCTTATAATGCAAATAGAGTGATGTTTATGTTTTACATGAATTTATCCTAGATACTTTTCTTTTTTCTTTCTCTCTTACTTTCAATGTGAACAAAGTCTGTTCATCATGGAAGAGTGGACAGAGAATTGACTTCAAATCCAAGAAAATCTGGGTTCAAGTCCCAACTCTGAAACATTCTGACTTCTGTGAATGTGAGTAATGGACTTAATCTTTTAATACTTTAGATTACTGGTATTAAATTCACCCTGGAAAACTCTCAAGTACACTCCTTATCAGTTTCAAATGCTATTGAGAAATGCTTAGCAAAAATATACAACTCAGATAATTTTAATTTGTAATTTTCTAGGTCAACATGTGGCTCACAGGGATTCATTTTTAATTGAGTTTGATATTCTTGCTCTAGGTAGCTCTCTAAATCTGTAAACTGCAGAGAAGGGACCAGCCTGCATTGGTGGAGATACTTCCCTCAATCAGTAAAAAGCCACAGATTCAATATTTATTCTTGTTCCTTTTTCAGAGACACTATCTTGTAGTTACTGAGCCTTATGAATGTATTAATACTACTTGAAAGAAAAATCTTCTGTCTCTTCAATCATCCAATGATCCCGGGAAGTAGTATTTTGGAAGAAGGGGAATAATCAGTCAAGAATTACAGACAAGTAAAAGACAGAAACTTAAAGACCAGGTCTGAGATTCAAAGATTAATCAATTGATACTATGTTAATATAAGCATTGTTCTACTACCCACTTCATCATCAATGTGTTTGCATGATTAATAGTGGACTACATAACTAAGATGCAAGAAATATTAAAAATATTCTCTTTGTTCTACATGTTAAAAATATTTTCCTTAAACCAGGTGAAATTAAGCAAGGTATGACCTTATTTTTTTACTGTAGACATATATCTTGAAAGTAGAGGGCTCTTTTTCAGTTTGTTTTTTCTTTCAATGGGTTTCTAGATCTCAATTTTAGTTAAGAAAAGTAGCAATTCTCATTTATATGGAGTTCTCAAAAACCCCATGAGGCATTGTTCAAATGTCATTTTTCTCACTTTAAGGAAAAGAGGATGAGGGTTCAGGAAAATGATAAGAATTTACCCATGGTCACAAAATAAAAAGGGGGCAGGATTTGAATGCTATGCCACACTGTGTTGCTCTCTAGGCTGCCCATTCAAGGTTAACAACCCTCTCTGAAATCTGGCCATATAAGTTTCCATGATTTATCACAGGAGCACAAACCAAAATGAAATGCTGTGCATTCACTTACTCCTAAATAAATCCATTATGCCCTTTGTTGTTCAGATTAATGACTTTTTTTCCCTCACACCCAGAAGGAATGCAATTAAACTTGCTTAGAAACTAGAGGCACCTCAGTTTTATATGACAGGGCTATTTCCATTACCATAATAAGTAAAATACATACTTAATAACTAATCAAATACATTTACTTTCCGTAAATCTATAGGATAACAATTTGATGTCATCCATGACAATCAGTGAACTCATGATGTTGCTGCTTCTTTTAAAAGCTCTCCTAAATTTCTTCACTCAGCAGCTGACATTAATTTTAATTTCTAAGAGTCATGTGACACTGGGCCAGATTCTGGAATGTTAAAGGAAATGTTGTTTTATCAATGAGTGTTTTTCATTTTAAATGAAGACTCTATCCCACATAAATTTTTGGGCCATGTTACTTTAACTACAACTTTTTTTTTTAGGTTTTTGCAAGGCAATGTGGTTAAGTGGCTTCCCCAAGGCCACACAGCTAGATAATTATTAAGTGTCTGAGGCCAGATTTGAACTCAAGTACTCCTGACTCCATTCCCAGTGCTCTATCCACTGCACCACCTAGCCACCTCTAACTACAACTTTTAATTAAAAAACAGTCCTGTTTCAGCACAACAGATAAGTAATTTGAAAAATAACCATTCCGTAATGTACATTTCAAAATTCTATGAAAAAGGCTGACAATTTGGTAATATTACTTGACAGTATTGTACTATAAGGGTTCCCTGTTATGTATAGCAAACTAGGATTGGGAATATGGTTTGAACACCTGGTTATCAGATAAGAAAACACATAGTTACTATGGGGAGGTCCTTTGTAGGCTATGGATGTTTAGATCCTTGGGCAGGGCATTGTTGGTCTTTTCTTCTTTTTCCATTTCTCTTACTTCTTATTTTCTACTCTTTCCTATTTCATCTACAATATGGCTTACACACTCTTAATTCAATTGAACCTGCAACCTCCAAAGTTGGCAATGACCTCTTAATTATCAAATTAAATGACCTTCTTTCTCCAAAGCATTTGGCAATGTTGATCATCCACTTCTCCTGGGTATTTTTTCCTTCCTGGATTTCCATGGCATTTCTTTGCTGGTTCTTCCTGTTACAGCCTAATTTGTATATCCTCCAAGATTCTGTCCTAAGTTCACCTTTTTTTTTCCTTCCATACTACTGGTGATTTAATCAGTTCTTATGGATTCAATTATCATCTTTATGAGACCATTCCCTGATTATATAACTCACAAATGACAAGCCCCAAATAAAAGTCATTATCTTTTCCCTAAACCCTTCCTTATTCTTAATTTCCCTGTTATTATCAAGGGACCCCCATTTTTTCAGTCACCAAAGTTCACAAAGTTGGTGTCATTTTCTACTCCTTACTCTCACTCATGCCACTAATCCAATCCATTGCCAAATCTTAACAACATCTCTTTTCTGCTTTCCTTGCTCCACTCATATAATTACTACCCCATAGACACATTTGTCACTCTTTGCATTGGCTATTACATGGTCTTTTACTTCTGGGATCAAATAAAAAAAAATCCTCTATTTTGGCATTTAAAGTTCTTCACAGGATATGCAAGGTAATTTACAGATGAGGAAATCAAAGCAATCCATAGTCATATGAAAAATTGCTCTAAATCACTAATTATTAGAAAAATGCAAATTAAAACATCTCTGAGGTACTACTTCACACCTCTCAGACTGGACAATATGACCAGAAAGGGCAATGGACAATATTGGAAGGGATATTGGAAATCTGGGACAAATAATATATTGTTGGTAGAGCTGTGAACTCATCCAAACTTTCTGGAGAACAATTTGGAATTATGCTCAAAAGGCAACAAAAATGTATCTGATCAAGCATTACCACTATTGGGTCTAAACCCTGAAGAGATTATGGAAAAAGGGTAAAAACATCACCTGTACAAAAGTGTTCATAGCAGCTCTGTTTGTGGTGGCAAAGAAATGGAAATTGAGGGAATGTCCATCAATTGGGGAATGATTAGACAAACTGTGGTATATGTAAGTGATGGAACACTATTGTTCTATTAGAAATCAGGAGGGATGGGAATGCACGGAGACCTGGAAGGATTACATGAACTGATGCTGAGTGAGATGAGCCGAACCAGAAGAACATTGTACACCCTAACAGCAACATGGGAGGGATGATCAACCTTAATGGATTTGCTCATACCAATAGGGCAACAATCAGGGACAATTTGAGGCTGTCTGCAA